>NC_083345.1:51854301-51941987 GCF_019175385.1 Lycium barbarum | reverse complement strand
GGCGTACAATAATAGTTACCATTCCAGCATTCAAATGGCTCTGTATGAAGCTTTATATTGAAGGAAGTGTAGATCCCCAATCGGGTGGTTTGAAATAGGAGAAGCACAACTAGTAGGCCCTGAATTAATTCAACAAGCAGCGGAAAAAGTTAAGGAGATCCGAGATCGATTGTTAACAGCCCAAAGTCGCCAAAAGTCTTATGTGGACAATCACCGATGAGACTTGGATTTTCAAGTTAGTGATTGGGTATTTTTGAAAGTATCAACAACGAAAGGGGTGATGAGATTTGGTAAGAAAGGGAAGCTAAGTCCTAGATACATTGGACCCTATAAAATTATCCGCAAGGTGGGTCATGTAGCCTATGAATTGGATTTGCCTTCGGAGCTTGAATCAGTCCATCCAGTCTTCCATGTTTTGATGCTCCGCAAGTGTATTGGAGATCCCACAAAGATTGTCTCGATAGATGATGTGCAAGTAACAGAGAAGCTAACCTATGAAGAGGTGCCTATCGCTATTTTAGACAGGCAAGTACGAAGACTCCGAAATAAAGAGGTAGCTTCAGTCAAAGTGTTACATCCTTAAATACGACCAGGGAGGACGGCTCGTAAACCAGTTTACAGCTCGTAAACTGTGGTTTACGACCACTGTTTACCCCGACTGGAATTCATTAAAGATCAAACTTTGAGTTATTAAAAGGGACCAAAGCCTCATTTTATTTCATTTTTCATCCATACAACCTTCAAGAACACTCTAGAAGCTCTCCAATTATTCATCCACAAAATTCAAGAGATCAAAGGGAAACCAAGATCATCAACATCTAATTCATGAAAGCAAGTGCATGAGACTCTATTGGAAGTCATCTTCTTCAAGAAATCTCAAAAGGGTTGAAATAGGGTTTTGGTATAAAAAGAGTATAGTTGCTCAAGGCTTGTTCCACCATCATCCAAGGTATGTTTCATGACTATACCATATGGTTCAAGGTATTGAAAGGCTTAGATACTTGAAATGTATAAGAACATAGAAAATGGGCCTTGCATGGGTGAATACTGGCACAATTGAATAGTAGTTGAATGGAGTCATGAATGTTGATAAGCTACGGTTGTGAATATGTTATAAATAACGTCTACACCATGAAATAAGTATTATATACGAGAAAACGTGATAACGAGCTATAACCATGGATGTGGAGAAATTGGAGGAAAATGGTAGATTTTTCTTAAAGTGTATAAGTGATGATTGTTGAAATTAATATTGTGAGTGTCGTTACGAATGTATGAGAGTTGAAATGAAACATGGGAAAAGTATTAGAAATGAAGGAATTGCTATCCAATTTTCCTTAGAAATAGTAGTCCGTTCTTATAATTACTTAGCTAACGACGACATGAATTCTCTTGAAGGTATATACGAGTGCATTAAGGGAGAACGAGCAAGCAGTAAGAATTGTAAACGTCGAAGGTATGTGAGGCTATTCCTTTTCTTTCAAAGGCATGATCCCTAGCTTACGATTTCATAAATGCTCTCATCTTTCCCTTGCTATCAAAGGTTAAAAAGTCTAAGATTCCGAAGCATGATTTCCTTCTTGATATTCCATAAATGTTTGCCAAGTACTCCTATTTTCCAAAACCACAGGTTGTGATTATGTGAGAGTTTATGATAACGACCGTGGATATTGTTTTCAATAACAATGATGATGTCAAAAATAAGAATATTATTACGCTCCCTATGATGAGAACGATCTTATGTTTAAAAGTTTTAAGTTTACGATTTCAAGGACTATATGAGAACGTCGAGATATTTTCTGATTTCTCAATTTATTCATGGATGGTGACTTTATTTCTAAATCTTCCAAAGTATATGAATGGATGCCTTATGAAGTTCATGATTTTATTCTATGCTTTCTTTTAATTCTATTCTTCATTGATAGTCTCGCCTTATAATAATTGTTCCTTCGAGGTGAGACAAAGCGACGATGATTACTCCATAACATAATCGGAGGCTTTCGACCTTACGTCACTCTGACGTACTTACAGCTTTTCCCTGGGCTCTCAAACATGCTATGTATATTATGTAGATATATATATGATATGAAAATGTTTTCAGGGGAAATGGGGAAAGGTGAGGCGCTATAGACGCATAGCCACCTGGTCAGCGGGCATATCATGTTCTCATCCCGGATGGGGGATGCCCGGACGCGGGATATATGGGTTATGGATCGGGCCGTACGTTCCTCGACACTAACTTATTATATTTATGGATCGGGCCGTACGTTCCTCGGCACTAACATATGATGACATATGGATCGGGCTGCGCGTTCCGCAACAATTTAGCATATGATGCTTTATGAGTATGCATGCATGGATCCGCCTTATGAGGCAAGCAGTTATCGATTATCTCCTTGTACTTACTTTACTTTCTTATTCTTACTTTATTTCTTGATGTATGCCTTACATACTCAGTACAATGCTCGTACTGACATCCTTTTCTTTGGATGCTGTGTTCATGCCCACAGGTAGACGGGAAAGCGGTCCAGACTGATAGGAGTCACTAGCCGAGCTGAAGAGCACTCCATCTTCCGGAGATGCTAATTGGTTGTTCCTTTTGTGTATATATTTTTATGCTACTCAATAGAGGCTCATAGATGCTCGATGTGGGTTGTGTGGTTCCACAACGTAGGTAGTACGCATGTGTATAAGTATATTGAAATATGTTTTTGTATTAACGCGTTATATTTTTGTAATGAAAAGCAAATCCTCTTTTTAAAGTTAACCGGAAATAGACGAATGATTGTTAAATGGGTTAGGTAAATGATAGTACGAGCGGTGCTCAGTGGTTATCCCCGGGTACCCGTCGCGGCCCCTAGCCAGGTCGTGACACAAGTGGTATCAGAGCAGTTCATCCTAGGAAGTGTCTACGAGCCGTGTCTAGTAGAGTCTTGTTTATCAGTGTGTTGTGCACCACATCTATAAACAGGAGGCTACCGGGCATTTAGGAAACATGACCATCTTTCTTCTTAATAGATTGTGCGATAGAGCTGTGTTATAAGACTATCTCTCCCCTAACGGTGCGTTGTCATTTCAGCAAAACCGATGAAGGGAAAAGCTACGATGGCCCAGAAGGGCAAGATGGTGGTTGAAGAAGGGCTTGATCGAGAGCCGTCTACGGATATGGAGGACGGTGAACCCCAGAATAACGCCCCACTTCGATTTTCCCATACCTCGCCCACTTTTAAGGATCAGAGGGAAGCCTCGATCTTAGCTCCAGTACCCCCCGTTCCTTCGCAAGATACCGCGGGCCAAGAGATGAGACAAGCTATTCTTTTACTGACTCAATTAGTAACCGCTCAAACTCAGCGGCAAAATGCGAGTCACGATTACAGGGGTTGGAGAAAAGGAGTTAATTCCTTTGGGTCTGACCATGAGATTAGAGATGCACCTCCACAGTTTCCCAGACCCAGATTTGATGGACCTGCTTATTCAAGGTCATCCCAGAGTCTCAGAGTTTCTCGTTCTCGGGTTCAGAGTGATTCCGGTCAGAAGAGGTCACCAGTACCACGATGTATTCAGTGTCGCAGGTTACATTGGGGACCGTGTCGTCGGGGCTCGGATGTTTGTTATGCCTGTGCTAGGCCAGGCCATTTAAAGCGAAATTGTCCATCGCTACGTGGTAAAAGTGAGGTTCGGACTACGGGAATGGTAACGGGCTCTTCATCATCGATACGCCCTCCAAGGTCAGGGCCACAGGGGCTAGTAAGCAGTGCTAGAGACTGAAGAACGCCTAGTCCAAGCGGATCCCATCATCATACCCAGGCGTTAGCTGAACGACGGGATCCTGAGTCTTTCCCTGATATTACTCCAGGTATATTGCTTAAACCCTTTTATGATTAATGCGAATACGTGTGCAAATAAGCCATATGGTAAATGTAATGTGACTGACTAAAAAGGATAACAGGTTTAGTATGCCTGCTTCATGAGGCTACCCTATGTTATGAGCAGGTTTGCAAACGAGATCAAGAAGTGTCACTCTATAGGGTGGATTATGATCTGGGTACAATGAGCCGTAACAAGAATTGTTATGTAAAGTATAGCGAGAAGACGCCTAAGGGCATGGATGATATCTTTAGTTGGGCATATAAGGCCGAGACTACGGTAAAGATAAATAATGAAAGTAGAATAATTAGTAGGAGGAAGGTCAACGCGATAGGAGCGAGATAGGGGATGATCAGGACGGATAGAATTAGTTTTAGGCAGCAAGGGACGGATTGACACAGGTGGTGTATCCTAAAGAACAAAGCGGTACTAAGTTAGAATATGGTTCCTCATGCGAAGAGTCAAGGATCGACTATTAAGTGGGAGGAGATAAGATAGCAAAGAGGAAATGTACGAAGTACGAGTGCCTAAAGAATAGTGGCGTGGTAGTTAAAGGAGAACATGTCTCCTAAAAATATCCCATACCAAGTTAGAACGAGGGAAGTGAATGAGGTAAAGAATTGAAGAGGAAAAGATGATCATGAGTTATGGGTCTACTGTACGACGATGAAGCGATGAAGTAGAGTTATAACTAATAATGATAGTGGTACAATGCGGATATGAAATTGGTTCCAAGCGCAAACAAGAGTAAGAGAATAAGGAGGCATGGGGCGCATTAGCGGCGTAAGAGAGACCTAAGCCCTAGGGAAACGAATATGGCGTTACAAGCAAATTTTGAGCGCCGAAGAAGACGGCAAGTGACATTAGATGGGTAGCATGGATAGCTAGACCCACTATTAATGTAAGCATCCCTATGGGGCAGGAAGTTGTTAATCGGAGCAGATTCAGATACAGACACATAACTACTGGATGAGCTAAGTAACGTACGTTTTTCTCGGAGTGTTATATCGGGTGCATTTCTTTGTTATAAGACTGTAAGGCGAGTACGCTAAGACTCCACGACTCCACGTATGAATTGTTATAGCCATAGACTGTAGGGGACGGAATTAGTAAGGCATAGTGTAGTCAGGAGTACGTGGATTCGAGATTTAAAGGTACGAGTAAAACCCTTAAAAGGGGGGAAGCAAATAGAGAGGACACCAGTGTGAAGGTTGAAATGATGAACCCTACGGGAGTGTATTGACTAAAAATGGTAGAATAAGGACGCGCAAAAGCAAGAAGAAGGGGGAAGATGAAGAGCCGTGAGTCGGCAAATATAGTAAAACACTGGTGACGGGCAGAGGTGGACCCACAATTCCCTAAGATTATACCACCTCATCGTCCCTCTAAATTATAAATCTCAGATGAATTTGTAGCGAAGTATAAGGCCGATCTGTGAGACGTTGTGTCCCATAAGGTCCCAAGTGGCGCAAAACGAGGAATAAAATTGTGAAACTCTGATTGTGTGACATGGTTGGAGGAGAGTTGGAATCAGTTTAGGGAGTACTGATTAGTTACTATTACTCTTCCAGCAGAATGGAAACTCTCGTTTCTCTGTCCTTATATTGATTTAATGACTTCCGGGATTGAATGCTCTTTTAGCCCAAATGAAAATATAACCCCGGAGAATGTTGTGAATATTGTGGGTGACGGTAGCCCCAAGAAGAAGGCATGCAGGCCTGACACACAGAATAATTCATAATATTAACATGGGTCTTATTGTAAAGTTACCCCGTTCTCGAGATAAGGGCGTTAGCGAAATGGTCATTGAGAAGGATATTGACACTTAGATGAATATGACCATGGATACGGCATACAGATGAATATGACTATGGATGCGAAGACAGACATGGATACAAGTATACGGATGGATGGGTACGAATGCGAATCGCGCAAAAATAGTATGTAATTCGTAGATATTTACGCGTCGCCAATGAGACCAAGTGAACACTTAGGAGAGGAGTAAGAGGTAAAGTAAGGGTGAGAGAGTCATGATGCCCGGGGTAAGTTGAAGGAGGGTATATGGTAAACGGAACTGAAATGTCGAGTTGGAATTGCTGTGAGAGACAAATGGAATAATTGCTTGGGGCATAGTATAAGTACATGTTACATACTCACCATAGAAGCCTGAAGATATGACAACCTGCGAGAGCGATAGAATCACGGAATAAAGGGGGAGAGTTAGGTTCCGATGCATTAGATCCTATAAGATCGTATGTAACAAGCAAGGTAGCTTATGAATATGTTAGAACTCCCACTAGGAGCATGTCAATAAAATGATGCTCAAATGACAAGAAAGTTGATGTATGAGAAAGTACCCTTTGCCACATTACATAGGTAAGTGCGAGGACTTCGAAATAAGGAGGTGGCTTAAATCAGAGTTTGGTGGCAAAAACAATAATCGGGAAGAAATACTAGGGAAGCCAAAGTGAATGCGGAAGCCAAGTATCCGCACCTAGTCGAATCTCCAGGAAAAGTTCATGATGGTATGTATGCTTACTTTTGACTTCTGGGACGTGTGCGACCATGGACATGTTGGTATTGTGTTATAGCCCTGTGAGGCGATGATATTATGGGTTATTGTGACAAGTTGGTAGTTCCATACGACAAAGGAAACTCCGGCAAAATTTTCTTAGAATCCCCGCTGATTTAACATTCGAGGACGAATGTTCCAAAAGGGGGGAAGAATGTTACACCTCGGAAAAGTCCCCGTACATGTACAAGGAATAGAACGACAAGGGTATGAGTGTGGGGTGTTTTACTAAGCAAGGGGTGATCATTCGTGAATTTTTGGAAATGGAAAAGTTGTAGAATTTCATGCAGCCCAGTGGTCGTATAGTGATTTACGGCCCGTAAAGTGATTTACGGACCGTAAACCACCATCGTCCTCCAGCCTTTCAAATTCCAACTCACTGTTAAAGTGTGGAAATGCTTAAATACGACTTGGAATTCGGCCCGTAAACTAGTTTTGCAATATTCTTCAGCCAACTTCTCTGTTTTGGACATGCTTAAATACGACCAGGGAGGACGGCTCGTAAACCAGTTTACGGCTCGTAAACTGTGGTTTACGACCACTGTTCACCCCGACTGGAATTCATTAAAGATCAAACTTTGAGTTATTAAAAGGGACCAAAGCCTCATTTTATTTCATTTTTCATCCATACAACCTTCAAGAACACTCTAGAAGCTCTCCAATTATTCATCCACAAAATTCAAGAGATCACAGGGAAACCAAGATCATCAACATCTAATTCATGAAAGCAAGTGCATGAGACTCTATTGGAAGTCATCTTCTTCAAGAAATCTCAAAAGGGTTGAAATAGGGTTTTGGTATAAAAAGAGTATAGTTGCTCAAGGCTTGTTCCACCATCATCCAAGGTATGTTTCATGACTATACCATATGGTTCAAGGTATTGAAAGGCTTAGATACTTGAAATGTATAAGAACATAGAAAATGGGCCTTGCATGGGTGAATACTGGCACAATTGAATAGTAGTTGAATGGAGTCATGAAAGTTGATAAGCTACGGTTGTGAATATGTTATAAATAACGTCTACACCATGAAATAAGTATTATATACGAGAAAACGTGATAACGAGCTATAACCATGGATGTGGAGAAATTGGAGGAAAATGGTAGATTTTTCTTAAAGTGTATAAGTGATGATTGTTGAAATTAATATTGTGAGTGTCGTTACGAATGTATGAGAGTTGAAATGAAACATGGGAAAAGTATTAGAAATGAAGGAATTGCTATCCAATTTTCCTTAGAAATAGTAGTCCGTTCTTATAATTACTTAGCTAACGACGACATGAATTCTCTTGAAGGTATATACGAGTGCATTAAGGGAGAACGAGCAAGCAGTAAGAATTGTAAACGTCGAAGGTATGTGAGGCTATTCCCTTTCTTTCAAAGGCATGATCCCTAGCTTACGATTTCATAAATGCTCTCATCTTTCCCTTGCTATCAAAGGTTAAAAAGTCTAAGATTCCGAAGCATGATTTCCTTCTTGATATTCCATAAATGTTTTCCAAGTATTCCTATTTTCCAAAACCAAAGGTTGTGATTATGTGAGCGTTTATGATAACGACCGTGGATATTGTATTCAATAACAATGATGATGTCAAAAATGACAATATTATTACGCTGACTATGATGAGAACGATCTTATGTTTAAAAGTTTCAAGTTTACGATTTCAAGGACTATATGAGAACGTCGAGATATTTACTGATTTCTCAATTTATTCAAGGATGGTGACTTTATTTCTAAATCTTCCAAAGTATATGAATGGATGCCTTATGAAGTTCATGATTTTATTCTATGCTTTCTTTTAATGATATTCTTCATTGATAGTCTCGCCTTATAATAATTGTTCCTTTAAGGTGAGACAAAGCGACGATGATTACTCCATAACATAATCGGAGGCTTTCGACCTTACGTCACTCCGACGTACTTACAGCTTTTCCTTGGGCTCTCAAGCATGCTATGTATATTATGTAGGTATATATATGATATGAAAATGTTTTCAGGGGAAATGGGGAAAGGTGAGGCGCTATAGACGCATAGCGACCTAGTCAGCTGGCATATCATGTTCTCATCCCGGACGCGGGATGCCCGGATGCGGGATATATGGGTTATGGATCGGGTCGTACGTTCCTCAGCACTAACTTATTATATTTATGGATCGGGCCGTACGTTCCTCGACACTAACATATGATGACATATGGATCGGGTTGCGCGTTCCGCAGCAATTCACTATATGATGCTTTATGAGTATGCATGCATGGATCCGCCTTATGAGGCAAGAAGTTATCGATTATCTCCTTGTACTTACTTTACTTTCTTATTCTTACTTTATTTCTTGATGTATGCCTTACATACTCAGTACAATGCTCGTACTGACATCCTTTTCTTTGGATGCTGTGTTCATGCCCACAGGTAGACGGGAAAGCGGTCCAGACTGATAGGAGTCACTAGCCGAGCTGAAGAGAACTCCATCTTCCAGAGGTGCTAATTGGTTGTTCTTTTTGTGTATATATTTTTATACCACTCAATAGAGGCTCATAGATGCTCGATGTGGGTTGTGTGGTTCCACAACGTAGGTAGTACGCATGTGTATAAGTATATTGAAATATGTTTTTGTATTAACGCGTTATATTTTTGTAATGAAAAGCAAATCCTCTTTTTAATGTTAACCGGAAATAGACGAATGATTGTTAAATGGGTTAGGTAAATGATAGTACGAGCGGTGCTCAGTGGTTAGCCCCGGGTACCCGTCGCGGCCCCTAGCCAGGTCGTGACACAAAGTCTTATGGCGAAACAACAATCGGGAAGAAATGACTTGGGAGGCAGAAGAGAAGATGAAGTTTAAGTATCCGCATTTATTCCAACCCCCAGCGGAGATTCAAGATGAAACGCCAACGATATGAGGTATGTATGCTTATTTTTCATGCTTTTGGTTGTTTGTGGCCATAGATATGTCGATGTTGTGATGTAGCCCTGTGAGGCGATGATATTATGGGTTGTTGTGACAGGTTGGTAGTGCCAAGCTACAGGGGAAACTCTAGCGAAATTTTTCTAGAATCCCCGATGACTTAACATTCGAGGACGAATGTTCCAAAAAGGGGGGAAGAGTGTTACACCTCGGAAATTTCTCCGTGAACGTACAACAAATAGACTACCGAAGAATACGAGTATACAATGTTAATGAGAAGGGAACGACATTTGACGACCTAAAGTAAGATTTCAAAGGCAATGGGAACAAGGGATAAAGTTATGCTCCACAATGACTAATTATAGTTTTTGAAGATTTGAAAGTTACAGATTTGCACTTCGACCCAGTTGGTCATAAAATTGAATACGGCCCGTAAAGTGGTTTACGGACCGTAAACTGCCATTGTCCTCCAACATTCCAAAAACATCAAATTTCTGCCCAACGACGAAATGGTTAAATACGACTCAGAATACGGACCGTAAATCGAAATACGACCCGTTAATTGTGACCGTAAACTACCATGACTCCAACAAACCTTTCTGTTTCTGATATGCATAAATACGGTCGTAAAGGACGGACCGTAAACCAGAATACGGCCCGTAAACTGGGTTTACGGCCACTGTGCACCCGACTATTGTTAATTAAAAATCAGGTTTTGAGTTATTAAAAGGGACCCTAAGCTCATTTATTCATTTCTCATCAACATGACTCAAGAAGTCTCTAGAACACTCTAAACACTTCATTCACAAGAATTCAAGAGGACCAAAGGAAAATCAAGGTCAATAACATCAAATCCATGAAATCAAGTGTAAGAATCACACTAAACTTCATATTTCTTAAGAAAACCCAAAATAGGTGAAGTAGGGCTTTGGTACTAAGGCAGTAATTCCATTCAAGGCTTGTTCCAACACTACCCAAGGTAAGTTTGATGACCTTCTCATGATGATTGAAGAATCAATACATTGAAACACATGAATTATAGAAGAGTGTCGTAAATGGGTCATAAAATATGAATAGTGCCATAGTTGAATGATAGTTGGATTGCATTATGAATGTTGATGAGTTGGGAGTATAAATATGTTATAAATGACGTGTAGACCATGAAATAGGTGTGATGTATGAGAAAATGTGATGATGAGCTAAAGCCCATAAATGTGGAGAAATTGGAGAAAAATGGTGGAATGTGGTAAATGTAGATAAATGATGATTGTTGAATACAATATTGTGAACTTTGTTGTGAGCGTTTGGCAGTTAATATAGAATATGGGAAAAGTAGTATAAACAAAGGAAGTGCCGCCCAATTTTTCCTAGAATTAGTAACGTGTTCTTATAGTCGATTAACTAACGTAAAGGTGAATTCTCTTTTGAAGGTAGAAATGCGATATCGAAGGAGAACAAGAGAACGATAGCTTAGTTAAACGTCAACGGTATGTGAGGCTAGTCCCTTCTTTCTAATGGCATGAATCTCATAGCATAATTTTCCTCCTCTTCATGAGTCCCTATATTCCGGAAAGCTAAAAACCTATATCCATGAATGGTAATGTAAGATAAGAGATATGATATGATGATCTTAAAATGGCATGATGTTATTTATTGCTCACACTCTCCTTATATGTTAGTTCCTTCAAGGTGAGGCAGGATGTCGATAATTGCTCCATAATGAAATCGGGCGATCACGACCTTACGTCACCCCGATAGAGTAAAGTTGGTTATAAACCCTATGCTTGTATTATGATAAGTATGTTAAGATAAGCCTATTATGATGAGTATGTATGATGATGATATAACACCGCGCCTAGTTGGCCGGGCAGTCACCGCTAAGGCGGGCAGCTATACGATACACCATGGCCAAATGGCTTGGGCAGACACCACTAGTGGGCGGCATGAAATGATACCCCGGACGCTGGAGGCCTGGACGCAGGCTAATATTATGATTATCACACCAATTCGATATGGACGGGCAGCTTATACATTACTAAATCGCACCTATATGAGTGGGCAGCTTATACATTACTACACCGCACCTATATAAGCGGGCAGCTTATACATTATGCATACATGATATGATGACGAGTATGAGTAAGACAGCATGGCTCAATTCTTTTATACATGACAGTTAGATATAGATGTTCCATATTGATATTTCCTTTATGTCATTGTTCTATTTCATTGTTTATGCCTCTCATACTCAGTACAATATTCGTACTAACGTCCGTTTTCTTTGGACGCTGTGATCATGCCCACAGGTAGACAGGAAGGAGAGCTCGACCCAGACCAGCAGTAGCCGTCAGCTGTTTGAAAGCACTCCTTTGTTCGGAGGTGCTTATGACGATTCTTTTGTGTATATTCATGTGTATGTATTTTTGGGCATGACGGAGTCCTGTCCCGTCCTTATGCTTAGCACTCCAGTAGAAGCTCGTAAATGCACAGTGTGGGTTAGATGGTCTCACGAGATGCTATTATATGTATATATTATTTTGATGGCCGAGAGGAAAATGTATTTAAAGAGTATTTATGTTTTCATATAAAATATGATTTTCCTACAATTTGAGTATAAAACTGATAAAAGACCATTAAATGAGCAAGATAAGTAGTAGCACGAGTGGTGCTCGGTGGCTAGCCCCGGGTACCCGTCATGGCCCCTAGCTGGGTCGTGACAGCCTCAAATTTAAGAATTTATCGACTCTAGCTCACCGAACTTCTAGAGGCACGTAATGTCGGAGGAAGGCATCTACAAATTCTTACCATACCGTGGGAGGCGCATTGGCTCCCCGTGAAGCCATCCAAACCGTGTACCAATAGATCGCGACACCCCTCAATAAATAGGACGCTAACTCCACCAATTCGGTGTCCGAATCATGTATCAACCGAAGCATTCTCAACATTCCATCAATAAAATTATGAGGGTCCTCATCCGGCTTTGATCCAAAGAATTCCGGCGGATTCAAGCTAACGAAATCACGGGCCCTTGCACTAACAACCCTATCACCTTGCCCTGTACGTTGCCGCTGAGTCTGGGCAGCAACCAATTGAGTCAGAAAATGAATGGCCTCTTTTACATCTTGGCCTGAAGCATTCGGTGGAGGAGCCAAAGGTGCTGGAGCTGGGGCTGAGGCTCCCTCACGCTCCTCAGACATAGGCGCTGATTGGAAGAACTGAGATTGAGCCGCATTTTGGGACTCACTTTCCTCTACAACTGCTGGCGGTGCTCTTTCAGCCTGCTTTTCTGTCACTGTCTTGCCCTTTTGGGCTACCGTAGCCTTTCTCTTTACAGGCATTTATGAAATACATAACACATGGTTAAGGAAAAAGAAGTTCTTATGTCATAGCTCTATCGCATGATCTTATGAAGAAAGAAGGTCATTCATTCCTAAAATGCCCACAGTCTCTTGTTTATAAGTGTGGCGCACAACACACCCCTAACTAAGACTCTACTGGATACGGCTCGTAGACACACCCTAGGACAGAACTGCTCTAATACCACTTTTCTCACGACCCAACCGGAGGGCCGCGACGGGCACCCGGTGCTAACCCACCCAGGCACCCCTTATCATACTATTACATTTACATCTTGGTGAGTCACATAGCTAAATCATACTTTCTATCCATCAATCATACTAATCCCATTGGACAACAATACATTTATATCATCATTAGCAACTCTGCCATATCAATGTACATAAGCCGACGGGGCCAACAAAATGACATCCAAAATATAGGCCGACAAGGCCAAATACATCTAACCATATACACTTGTCTACGAGCCTCTAAGAAGAGTATGTCATATCATATAGGCAGGACAGGACCCCGCTATTCCCATATATATGTACACAAAAGAATAAGTACCAAAAGCTTTAGCTCCAAATGAAACGGAGCTCCGCTATGTAGTCCCTGAGTAATACAGTGTGGACGAAGCCTATCTCCCTGGCCACCTATGGGCATGACGTAGCGTCCACAAACAAAAGGAAGTCAGTACGAAGAATGTACTGAGTATGTAAAGCATGATCAACATCATTATGAAAGCATAATAGACAACGTAAGAAATAGCATAGGATGGGAGATAGTAGTATCATCGTCATAAGTACTTAGTCGCTTCTCATAGGGACTTTCCATTTCTAACGCGTGATTGTGTACATACATCCATATCCGTATCCGTATTTACATTCGTACTCATTTACATATTGTATCCATAGTCATATTCACATACATATTCATATACATATTCATACCCATATTCATATACATATCATTTACATAGCATACCCGACCACGAAGATTCGGTGTTTCGCGTACCCGACCATGGCTAGGCTCGTTGATCATACATACCTAGCCCTACCAAGGCTCAGGGTTACACATACCTGGCCCTACCAAGGCTCAGGGTTATCCGTACCCAACTGCAGTGGTGCGCGCGCATTATATATATATATATATATATATATATATATATATATATATATATATATATTCTATCCGGCCATATAAGCCCGGGGTTTCATAATAGCTATACATAGGCACATATACATCGAAGGCTCATAAGCGTCTTTAGCATCATTAGTATCGTTGTTCATTACATCTATCCTCAGAGGATTACTCATCATATGAGGAATTTAGTACAATCATAACATATCGAGGATCATGAGCTTAAAAGCTTTTGAAGATAGCATCATTTGGAGGACATCATAGGCTTATAGAAGATTAGATATTTGGCCAAAGAACCATGCCTTATGAAATAAGGGTTAGCTTTACATACCTCTTCGTTCAACTATTCTATCACTTGCACGTTCTCTTTCAATGCTCACATTTCTACCTTCATTAGAGTTATACTATCATTAGAAAATCGATAGCTTAGCATACATGACTAAAGCTAGAGAAAATTGGACAGCATCTCCTTAATTTGTACGTCTTCCTCCATATCATATATCAACTCCCAAACATCAATAATAACATTCACAACATCATAACAATAACCTTTATTCACTTACATTATCCTTAGTTTTCCATTCACTACCAATCATCCATATTCATGGTCATAACACATGATTACGTTCATTCATATACAATGTCCATCCCATGTTCTCAATATCATTTATAACATGATTATAATCATAACATATCAAGAATCATGACTCAATCCAAACTATTACTCAAAAGTGACATTATTCCCACATTCATGACCCGTTTTCTATTTCCTTCTACAATCCAAGTGTTTCAACTTCCAATACATTAAACAACATGAAAATACCATAAAACTTACCTTAGATAGTGTAGGAATGACCCTTGGGTGCAAACACTTCACTTGAGCAAAACCCTAGTTTCTCCTTCACTTGGATTCTCGTCTTGGATGAACTTTAATGGGTTTCTTACACTTCATTCACTTGGTTTGATGTAGTTGATCACTAATATTTCATGAATTCTTGTGGGAGAAGTCTAGAGAGATGTTATAGAGAGAAGGGTTTGAAAGGGAAATGAAATGAAATGAAACTTGGTCCCTTATTATTAACATAAATCTGTCCCGACCAGTTTCTAAGGACCAACATACGGTCCGTATAAATTATACTGACCGTATGTCTGGCCGTAAATTTGGTCCAGAGAGGGGGGATAATCTGGGCTGATTATACGATTGAACATACAGCCCGTATGCTTTATACGGCCAGTATGTTTGGCCGTATAATGCCCAGTTTTCCGAAGTTCGTTCTCGTCGACTCGTTTGATCTCCAATCCTTATGGAACCTTCTTAGCACTTGTTTATCACCTCATTAACAATATAAGGGATGTTATAACTCTTCTCCAAAGCATCATTAACTCATTACTCGTAAATCCTTTCCGATACATATCGTATGTCTTGCCTCCTCTTGGCAAACTTCCTTCTCTTACCTCAACATCTTTGAAATCTCAATTAGGGTCATCAAATGTCATTCCTTACTTATTGCAATATCGTATACTTCGTGTTCTTCGTTAGTCTATTCACTGTGCATCAACAGAAAATTTTCCGAGGTGTAACAATATCAAAGATGGATCCATTGAGGTATATCTTCTGTCAACCCATGCCCATCAGGAAGTTGACCAAATGGAAAATGTTGTTAAGTGAATTCGACATTGTGTACATAGCTGAAAAGGCCATTAAAGGACAAGCCTTGGCCGACTTACTAGCTGAAAGTCCAATGGATGAAGATCTGGAACTCCGTCGAACTCACTTCCCAGACAAAGGGTTACTAAGCTATAGAAGAAGAAATAATGGACCCCTATACAAGATGGAGGCTATTCTTTGACGGAGCAGTCAACTACAAAGGTTCTGTATCGGAGAATGGGCAACACTACCCAATGGACGCCAAGCTCAAATTTCGTTGTACCAATAACATGGCTAAATATGAAGCTTGTATCCTATGCCTCAAAGTGGCTCTTGATATGGACATAAATGAATTAATAGTCATAGGAAACTCCGACCTATTGATCCATCAAGTGCAGGGAGGTGGGCCACCAAGAATGACAAGATCCTGTCATATGTAAATCTAGCACAAAGGTTGTGCAAGAAGTTCAAAAAGATTGAGTTCTGACATAGTCCAAGAGCCTATAACGAGTTTACCGATGCATTAGCCACAATAGCGTCAGTGATCCAGCATCCCGAAAGTAGTCACATTAACCGCTGGAGACAATTCTGAAAGAAGAACATGCTTACTATTCCCACGTGGAAGCAGAGCCAGATGGCAAGCCATGGTAGAATGGCATAAAGATTTATCCAGAGAAACGGGAATATCCTGAGGGCATCACTAGTGGACAAAAGAAAACCATCAGGAGGATGGCTAATGGTTTCTTTCTAAACAAGGAAGTACTGTACAAACGGACACTGGATCTAAGTCTTCTCTGATGTGTGGACATCGTTGAAGCAACAAAACTCTTAAAGGAAGTACATGCGGGGACTTGTGGACCCCATATAAATGAATTCGCGTTGGCCAAGAAAATCCTCAGGGCAGGATACTACTGGATAAAAATGGATAATGATTGCTACAAGTTTGTGCAAAAATGCCATCAATGTTAGATTCACGACAATCTAATCAAAGTCCCGTCGAACGAGCTTAATGTTATGAGTTCACCGTGGCCTTTCGTCGCTTGGGGGATGGATGTCATTGGACCCATCAAACCTGCCGCTTCCAATAGGCATTGATGCATCTTAGTTGCCATTGATTACTTTACCAAATACATAGAGGCAACGTCACACAAATCAGTGACAAAGAAAGTAGTGGCTGACTTTACGCGAAACAACATCATATGCTGATTCGGCATACCCAAAACTATCATAACCGATAACGGGGCAAATCTGAACAACCACTTGATATCTGTGGGAAATTCAAGATCACTCATCGAAATTCAACAGCTTACCGATAATAGATAAATGGAGCCGTAGAAGCAGCCAACAAGACTATCAAGAGGATATTGATAAAGATGACAGATAACTACAAAGGTTGGCATGACCGGTTGTCGTATGCTTTATTGGGATACCGTACCACGGCCTGAATCTTAACAGGGGCAACTCCGTATTTACTGGTTTATAGTACTGAAGTGGTCATACCGGTCGAAGTCAAAATCCCGTCCTTGAGAATCATTCAAAAGGCTGGATTGGACAACGTAGAATGGGTTCGAGCCTGATATGACCAACTGGATTTAATTGATGAAAATAGGATGGTGGCCGTATTCCATGGCTAACTATACCGACAAAGGATGACAAGATCCTTCAACAAATGCGTTAGGACTCGACTTTTCAAATAGGGAAAATGGTGCTCAAAAGAATTTTCCCACACCAGGACGAATACAAAGGGAAATTTGCTCGCAACTGTCAAGGCCCCTATGTAGTCCGTAAAGTACTCTACAGAGGAGCAGTAGTACTAGCATAAATAGACGGGCAAGAATGTCCAAGCCAATCAACTCAAATGCTACTACGGGTGAAGACAAGGCTTTCTAACTGTAATAGTATTTTTTGCTTGTAATCGTTATTTTGTTTGCCTATGTTAGTTATTCCTTTACTTGTAATCGTTTGTAATAGATAAGAAAACCAAAAAAACTTTTGTAATATGAACAACGCAATGACCTGACTTCCCCACAGTGGGATACATAGGCCGTCCATTGGGGGGTCGGTCGCATTATTAGTAAAAACCAAAACTCATTTACTTTTATTCCAAACTACATTCGACCTGATTCATGTTGCGACAGGATACGTAGGCGCTCTTTGAGCCCGGTCTCACCAAAAGAAAAACCTAAGAAACCCCTAGGAAGCCTCAGAGATAGGACTTCAAGAAGGACGCAGGATCAGCACGAAGAGGTTGCCACATGCCTAATTAGGGCAGAATTCTTTTAAGGGATCTCCAAATTTCTCACCTTTCAGCACCCTAAACTGGGGCAGAAATCCTACAATCCAAAAGATTCGACACGAGAGTTCGCCAACCAAATAGATTTAAACTGGGACAGAATTTTTGAGAGGGTATCAAAAATTCCACACAAGGAAATAAGGGAGCCTCAGTCATCAGATAAATATTTCTCCTCATTTGAGAGCGCATGTCATGACAATTAATTTTACAATTTTAAAACGATGAATTTATTTTTCATAAGTAGATAACTCTGGACTAACTTTCACAAAATGATTTTCCTGCATAATTAAAATGAATTCATCTTTTGAATACCGAATCCAAGGGGATTTAAGTCCAGGAAAGCCAACAAAGTCAAAGATGCTGCCAGCGCCAGCAATGCGAATCAACTTTAATAGGGAACTAACCTTCTTTTTGATGCAAGTTCGCAGGTTGTCGGGATGACGACCTATCTTTCTAACTTTGTTTCATGTGTAGGAAAATGGTTCGCCAGAAGAGATTGGGGCCACCGCTAGAGACCGACTTTCCGAAAAGTGTAGGGCCACAAGGGCTATAAAGGATTTGATTGCCACAAGGGCAAGCATCCAGCCACGTGGACTTTAAAAGGATCTAAATGCCATGAAGGCAAACAAGTAGCCACAAGAGCTAACTAAGGACGTGAACGCCATAAGGGAAAAATATCCGACCAAGAGGGTCGCAGCAAAGCAATACGACATATCTGACCATGAGAGTCACAACCGACATAAAGGACGAAAGAAAGACGATTTAGTCAAAGGGGCCATATCTGTTGCCTTTATTTTTATTTTTTTGCCATAAGGGCCATTCATATTTTTCTTATTATCCATGAGGACCATCCATATTTTCTTTTGCCATGCGGGCCATTCATATTTTTCCATGAGGGCCATGTATAATTTTTTTTGCCATGAGGGCCATTCATATTTGCTTATTTGCCATGAGGGCCATTCATATTTTTTGATTTTCCATGAGGGCCATTCACATTTTCTCATTTGCCATGAGGGCCATTCATATTTTTCTTATTTTCCATGAGGGCCATCATATTTTTTTATTTTCCATAAGAGCCATTCATATTTTTTCTTTTGCCATGAGATCCATTTATATTTTCTTATTTGTTATGAGGGTCATTCATATTTTCTTATTTGTCAAGAGGGTCATGTTCATACAAACATGCCATGAAGGCCATAGTCATACAAATATGTCGATGATGGCCATATTCATACAAACATGCTGAGAAGGTCATATTCATACAAACATGCCATGAGGGCCATATTCATACAAACATACCGAGAGGGACATATTCATACAAGGATGCCAAGAGGTACATATTCATGCAAACACTGCCGAGAGGGCCATTTATGCATACTAGGTATCAAATATAATGAACAGGTCAAAGCATTGTAAAACCGGTCAGATGACTGCAGTGTTCGCTCCGAGGGTCAAGATGATGTAAATCCTATCCGATGGCTGCAGTATTCGTCACCAAAATCAATCACAACGTTACTCAATAGGTGGAAGTTTAGCCAGATGGAGGAGGCTGATCAGATTAGATCCAGATACATGCGGAGCAACGTGGAACTTTTTCTTACGCAACCGGTCGAGATAGGGTGCTCATAAGAGTCAAGCTCTCCGGCCAGGACTTGGAAGATCGCTCGACTCCATGCTCAGCCACTTAAATTTGTTTACTTGATTATTTGATTTATTTTCTTTTCGTTAATTTTCCCACAACCAGTCGGACACACATCGGCGCACACAAAGACATTCCCGCATAAGGGTTACACTTTTCCTCCTATCGAGTCAAACTACAAGTGACTTGATTCTCAAGACTAGGGATATGTAGGAAGACTCAAGACCAGAGAGTCAGTCACACTCTAAACAATCACTCCGGACATCTTAGTTTTAATAACTAAGAATTTTTCTTAAATTTGCATTCACACGTCTAAATTGCGTCAAACTACCAGTGGCCTAAATTCTCATGTAACCTGAGATATGTAGAAAACCCAAAAATCAGGGTCCGGTCACATATTTCAAGCTTGCATAAAAATGAGAGGTAATATGAGGCATAAAAATGAGAGGTAATATGAGTTGGGTTAGTCAAAAATCAGGGTTATTCAAATTTCGTTACTCAGGGATGGTTTTGCCATCCCTGAACACTGAAGGGCAGTTGTTGACACCTAATGTTTTACCTCCCATAATTTATTTAATTACCCAGAGTCCTTGAATAGCTAATGGAGTGAAATGTCCATGTTTTGCAAGGCAAAATGATTTTATAATTTATTTAGATAATATTTTAGCCATTATGTTTGGTAAAATGTTTTCTATAATATTATAAATAATTTAGAAATTAATTTGCATATTTTATCACTAATATGAAACATTATACTAAATTGCAATCAAGATGATGATTTAAAACAATTATTTATTTAATTGTCAAATTACCAAAAAATCAATTAGCAAGCGTTTTACTCCGTTCAATTCGAGAAATCTGATTAATTAAATGAATTAATCATTTTACCCCTCAACTCTTAATTTTGCATGTTTAATGTGCATTGGTACAATTTATCAGAGTTAAACATAATTAATTAAATGTGTAATTGTGGTTAACTCCATAAATTGTTTATTATGTGGCTAATAGTGGCTACAGTTGGAATAATCAATTGTTGGCTAATTCAGGCCTTAATTGAAATAGCCAATTTCCATGGTTTAAATCAATCAGGGTCATTTTCGCAAAGTTAGTTTTTAATTGGTCGATTAAATCAAATATGACCATAATTGAAAAGTCAAATTCATTGGTTTAAATCAGCTAAGGCCATTACTGCAAATTAGTTTTAATTGTTCTAATTGGGCTAAAAATGGCCATAATTGGAACAACCAATTTCATGGTTTAAAGTCAAAAGAGGCTATATTAGCAACTTAAGTGCATTTGCTTAATTAATCATTGTTTAATTGGTTAGTTAGTCATGTTTGACCATATCAAGGGGTTTAAATTAATTGATTTTTCTTAATTATGGTCATTTATTAAAATGCGTGTCAAATTCTCATGTATATATACATATATATACACGGATATTCATGTGTATACATGTATATCGCATGTATATACATGTATATAGTGGCCTCCCCCTTTTATTTCTTTTAAGTCTGGCCGAGCCCAGTTGTAACGACCTGCTTAGTCGTTATAGTCTTTTTGGCACTTTTGACCCTTCCCTGAGCTTGCTGAGCTCACTTTTGACCCGAGGAGACTGTTGACATACTTCCCGTGGTGTTCGGGGTCGATTTTGGTGACTTTTTGGGAAAAATTGGCTTTAAGCAAAAAAGAGTTAACTCAAAGTTGACTTTTGGGTAAACGGATCTTTTTCGAAAATTCATCGATTCCGAGAGGTCCGGATGGTCATTTTGAACTTTTGTGCATATCTACTTCTGTTCCTAATGCACTCGGGTGCATTTTGGGACTTGGATTGGGAAGTTGGAATTGAGGTATCGGGGGTTGACTCGGTCAGCGAGACCTCCGTTGGGAAGTCCAAGGCCACGAGTGCGTTTGTAGCGTGTTTTTATGTGTGTCCATGTAGGTGGTTTGTGAGCAGATGGCCTCGGGAGATATCGGAAATTGGAGTTGAGTTGTGAAAACTTGGAATCTTTTCTAGTGTATGGTGCCCGCTTTGGGGGCATCGGTACCGGTATAGCGGTCACCCTGTCGCTGAAGCGGCCTCTGCCATTTGGGTATCACTGTTGTAGTGGTCATGGGATCGCTAGAGCAGTAATCTCGTCGCGGAAGTGGGTGATGGGCAATTAGTTCATCAAATGAAGTGTTAAATGCCCTAAGTCCCTCATTTACTATTATTCTGAAATCTGAGCTTTTTGGAGCAAATCTAGAGTATTAGTGGAGAATATTCTTGGTGGTAAGTCCTTCTAATCTCTTTGCTATTCCATTATCCCTAATCATCTTACAATTCCTTTATCTTGATAGTTAATTAAGTGATTGAAGATTAAGAAGGGGTTTAATAAATATTCTTTTTAGGCTTCTAAATCATGATCGTTGGTTGAGTTAGCTTCCTTAAGCATTTAATTAATGATTAGAAACCCTTATTTCATAACTTCTTCCTAATTAGAGGCTAATTGGTGGAATTGGACGTTGGGATTTATACCCACATTTAGGGGTTTTCCTAGAATCCGAAATTGAATGAATTTTTGACTATTCTAGCTTGCTATTGATGGGAATTGATCACCTAGAGGTTTAATTTCATGTTGGGACGTTTAGATTCCTAATTTCACCCTTCTAGTTCATAAACCCTATTCCATAGGTTGGTGATTTGGGTCTTGAATAGAAGTAGGGTTTGTTTGATGTTCTTCTTGATTCTAATTCCATGATTCGAATATGCTTAGACTTTCTTAATCTCGAAGCTCAAAGGAAAGGAAAGGCTAAGGTGTGTTTCACGACCCTACTAGAGGGCCATGACGAGTACCCGGAGCACATATAATCTCCAAGATAATGCTTACTACGAACTAATCATAAACTACTCCGCAAGACATGTATGTATATATATATATAACACACACACACAAGCCCTCACGGCACCAAAAGAATGATATACAAAATATACAATGAGGGTCACATAACATCTACGACCTACACATATGTATCTACGAGCCTCTAACTGAACACTGGAGTCATGAGGACGGGCAGGATCCCGTCATACCCAAGTATGTGCACAAAAGAGCATATCAGAAACTGCACCTCCAGAATATGGAAGTGCTCTTGTGCAAGCTGATTAGGCGCCTAAGAATCTGGGTCCTCCCCCTATCTACCTGTAGGAATGAACACAACGTCCATAAAAGAAAAGGATGTCAGTACGAACAATGTATTGAGCATGTAAGGCATGTATAGTAGCATAATAGGAAAATACAGGAAGCATAATAATAATACTAATAAAAGGAATAATCGAAACTGGGTGCCTTTTTAGGCGGAATCATGCATGCTCGCCTTTACCGTTTAAACATATCATGGATACACACATAATCTGTAATAATCATTAGCCCGCGTCCGGGCCTCCCGTGTCTGGGGTAATCATCTCACGTCGTCCACTAGTGGTGACTGCCCAGCCAACTAGGCACAGTGTATCATCAAAGCCATCCACTGCACCCGGTGCAGTAGTTTCTACCCGGCCAACTAGGCACGGTGTATCATCATTATGTACATAATATCAAGCATGCATATGAACTCAAGGAAAAGCTATGGCTCCATCAGAGTGACGTAAGGTCGAGAGCCTCCGATTGCATTATGGAACATCAACATCGCTATGTCTCACCTTGAAGCAACTAATATCATGAGGTGAGATAACAACAAAGAAGAGCATCAATGAATCATAAACATAGAAATATCAACATTACTATCATAAAACATATCTCATAAGGAGCTTTTAAGGATCTTCCACTTTCATCGCTTGGAATAAGAAGGTCATGGGAATGTACAACAGAATTTATAAAATCGAAGTCATGCCTTGAAGGAAGGGGACTAGCCTTACATACCTTTATGCCTTTTTAACGATATCGACTAAGTTCTTCCCTTCCGGGCTCACAATTCTACATACAAAAAGGGTTCGTACTAAAATTAGATCATCCGAAGTATACTTAAGCTCGAACTAAAGCGATTAACAGCTAATGAAAATTAGACAGCATTTCCTTTGTTTCGACAACTTTTCCAATATAATAAAATAGCTCCCAACATCATAACAATACCCATAATATCATAGTACGTAATTCCTTCGAGTTACACATTATTAGACTTCCGAATTCACCTTCAAAATCCTCCATACCCATAACTACAATGCAACATCATGTCCATCATTCATGTAATACTTCTTCAATATCATTAGTGTCGTCCGTAATAATATTTTACTCATATTACACCATAAGTCATAACTCAACCTATCTTTGAACTCATCATGCCCTTATTAGCATAGTTAAGGTCATATTCCATATTTGTTCCTAATTCAAGTTCTTTAACTACTCAACACCATCAATAAGATGAAACAATTGTAAAACTCACCTTTGATTATGTAGAGATGATCTTTGAATGAAAATAATCCACTTGAGAAGAACTCAACTTCAATACCCAAAGAGATTCTTAACTTCTATCAACCCTAGGAAGGATTCACGCCCTTGATTCCACAATCCTTGATGTTTGATCTTTGATTTCTCTCTTAGGTATATGTGTTAATGTGAAATGGAGAAGTTTCTAGAGGTTTAGAGAGTGTTGGAGAAGTGGAAAATGAGAAAAAGAAAGAGGGATCGTGCATATAGAAAATTAGAATTCGGACTCGACCCGGAATATACGGTCTACTATACGGACCGTATAAATTGTACGGTCCATATAATGGGCCGTATGTTTCCTCCAGAACCTTACCCCTCACTGGAAGGGTTCTATGGTCAGGTATATGGGCCGTATAAATTATACGGTCAGGTATATGGGTCGTATAAATTATACGGTCCGTATATATGACCGTATAATCCACATTTTTTCCCGGATTCTTTCTAATTGATTCGTTTAACTTCCAATCCTCGCGAAACCTTCTTGGAACTTGTTTAACACTTCATTAACGATCTAAATAACCTTATAACTTATCCTCAACAGAACATATACTTCGCTCCCTCTGGCGAACCTAGCTTCACCAAGTCACATAACTTAAAAATCTTATCGTACATACTCTAAGGTTGTCGATCACCCTCTTATGGTCGTGGGAGCTTTATGTTCGTCTTAAGCTTGCGTTAGTCTATTTACGACTCAACGACTTAAAACTTTCGAGGTGTAACCCCCTCCCCCCCTCAAGAATATTCATCCTCGAATGTTAAATTCTCGGGAATTCTGTAGAAATTTTTGCCAGAGTTTCCCCTGTAATTTGGCACTATCATCCTGTCACAGGAACCCAATATAATATCACCACAAAGGGCTACAACATCAACAATAAGAAATATGGCCACACACGACCCAAAAGCGATAAAGAAAAACATTTCATACCTGGTAACACTGGTATTTCATCTTAAGTCTCCTTTGGGGGTGGAAATAACCGCGGATACTTGGACTTCATCGCTTCCTCTGCTTCCTATGTCATTTCCTCTTTGTTATCATTCCTCCATAAAACTTTGACTGAGGCCACTTCCTTGGTTCTGAGTTTCCGCACTTGGCTATCCAGTATGGCCATTGGCATTTCTTCATAAGCCAATCTTTCAGTGATTTGGATATCACTCGCGGGTACTATTTTGGTAGGATCTCCCACACATTTACAGAGCATCGATATATGGAAGACTGGATGGACTGAGTTAAGCTCCAGGGGTAAGTCTAATTCATAAGCCACTTGGCCCACGTTGCGTATAATCTGGTAGGGTCCAATGTATCGAGGGCTATGCTTTCCTTTCCTACCAAATCTCATTATACCTTTCATTGGCGACACTTTCAAAAATACCCAATCATTGACCTGAAATTCCAAATTCCTTCAACGATTATCCGCATAAGATTTTTGGCAGCTTTGAGCTATCACCAACCGGTCTCGAATAAGCTTAACTTTCTCAACCGCTTGCTGGATCAATTCCGGGCCTATCAACTGTGTTTCCCCTACTTCAAACCACCCGATGGGCGATCTACACTTCCTCCCATATAAGGCTTCATATGGGGCCATCTATATACTGACATGATAGCTGTTATTATATGCAAATTCAATAAGTGGCAAGTGATCCTCCCAATTACCTCCAAAGTCCAATGCACATGTCCGCAACATATCTTCTAAGGTTTGAATGGTACGTTCCGCTTGTCCGTCAGTCTGCAGGTGAAATGTGGTGCTAAATTTCACTTGAGTGCCCAGTCCTTCTTGAAAGGACTTCCAGAATTTATCCGTGAACTGTGCTCCTCGGTCAGTAATGATGGATCCAGGAATGCCATGTAGCTGCACTATCTCTTTAATATACAACTTGGCATAGTCCTCTGCCGAATATACAGACTTGACTGGCAGAAAATGTGCTGATTTCGTGAGCCTATCAGCAATCACCCAGATGGAGTCATACTTGTGCTGAAAACGAGGTAAACCCACAACAAAATCCATATTCATCGCTTCCTATTTCCAGATTGGAATTTCCATTGCTTGCAAGAGCCCTGCTGGTTTTTGGTGCTCAATTTTCACTTGTTGACAATTCGAACATTCAGCCACAAACTCTGCTATATCTCTCTTCATTCCTTCCCAGCAATACATTAGTTCAAGATCATGGCACATCTTTGTCGCTCCTGGATGAACGGAATAACGAGAGTAATGGGTTTCCTCCAGAATCTGACGGCGTAACCCCGCAACATCCGTAACACATAGCCTGCCTCCAAACATGAGAATCCCACCTGCAGAGATCTCAAATGGTGAATTCCCCTTTTGGGGAAGTGTATCTCTATAATAGCTCAATTTGGGATCTTCATATTGGCATTGTTTCACTTTCGTATCTAGGGATGAAATAGTTGGGTTATGAACAGTAACCCCTGCATTGCCCGAACCCATTAAGTGAACTCCGAGGCTAGCTAGCTGGTGGAGCTCACGGGCTAATTGCTTCTTTCCTGCCGGGACATCACACCGACTACCCATGGATTTGTGGCTAAGAGTATCAGCTACCACATTTGCTTTTCCAGGATGGTACAAAATATTTACATCGTAGTCCTTCAATAGCTCTAACCACTGCCTCTGTCGCATATTCAATTCCTTTTGCTTAAAAATCTATTGGATACTTTTGTGATATGTGTAGATATCTACATGAACACCGTACAAGTAATGCCTCCATATCTTTAGAGCATGAATAACCGCAGCTAGTTCAAGGTCATGGGTCGGATAATTCCACTCATATTTCTGCGGTTGCCTAGAAGCATAAGCAATAACCTTACCATGCTACATCAGTACATAACCTAACCCGACACCGGAGGAATCACAATACACAACAAATCCTTCTGATCTTTCTCGAAGTGTCAGGACTGGGGCTGAAGTGAACCTGATTTTCATCTCTTGGAAGCTACGCTCACAAGCATCGGTCCACTGAAATTTGGCGGCTTTCTGTGTTAGCTTCATCCACGGTGCTGAAATAGAGGAAAATCCTTCCACAAATCTTCTGTAATAACCTGCCAATACCAGAAAGCTACGAACTTCTTGTCACACCCTAACCTTACTAGGGTGTGATGGGCACTCGACCCTTACCTAGGGCCGAGCGAACCCTCTGACTCTTATTACGCACATAATATCTTTGAACTCTTAAATCAAATACAATAAAATACATAGTAAAACTTTCGGAAATATCCTTTTTCTTTGTTCTAAAAACAAACAAAATCTGTAATCATATAGAATTTATATCATAACACAAAGTGACACATCGGCTGATGGAGCCGCTTACAGAACTGACAACCAATACCCACGACTCTGTCTGCAAAGTCTCTAACATTAATAAGACATCATAGCACGTATACTCTGACTCGGCAGCACTCCAGGAACAAGTGGAGCTTGCCAACGTCACTGGAACATCTTCTGTAATATCTTCCACTCATCTGGGTGTACCTGCGTGGCATGAAATGCAGCCCCCGAAGAAAGGGGGTCAGTACGGAAAATGTACTGAGCATGTAAGGCAAGAATCACAGTAAAAGAAGAATCATAACTGAAACACAGATTTATCAGAATCAAGTATGAACTTTTAAAAACATCAAAGTACTTGCCTTTTTGAATTGAAATTCATGCATGTCATCATAAATCGTAATTGAAAATCATGTATGCCATCATCATATATCATATATCATATAACGTGCCCCGGCCCTCCATTGAGGGACGCGGTAAATTAAATCATACATGTCATCATCATGTATCACGTTTGCATATGACGTGCCCCGACCCTCCATTGAGGGACGCGGTAAATCATATATCATGTATGCATATAACGTGCCCTCGCCCTCCATTGAGGGACGCGGTAAATCATATATCATGTATGCATATAACGTGCCCCGGCCCTCCATTGAGGGACGCAGTAAATGAAATCATCATATGTCAATATCATGTATCATATATGCATGTAACATGCCCTGACCCTCTTTTGCGGCCACCACCCCGTCATCACATCATAATGTCATCATATCATATACATAACATGCCCCGGCCCGCAAGTGAGAGGGACGCGGTGAACAATGCAGAGAAATATGCACGAGAACATACCCTGGCCCGGGACGCAGTGGAGGACATACTGAGACTTGCACGAACAGAGTAGTGCGAAACCATATGCACATAAATTAGGACTCGATATATACGTACACATACCGACCTTTGAAGGATCATAAACATGTTTCAAGTCAATCGGAGTTAGTATGTGAAAGTTACGGAAATTTTTAGCACAAAACTTTTACAAACATTTCAGAGCAATTCCGAGATCTTTTACGAAAGTTAAGGCCATCAAAATTTACAGAACTCTTTTAGGAACAAAACTCTTTATACTCATCCCAATATTCAATCATATCATAAGCTCGATCATATCAGACGTACTTATATCAAAAGTGAATCAGAATCATAGACAACCTCGGAAACATATCAAACAGAGCTTCAGAATCATGGCTACATATCAAAACCATATGAAGTAGCTTATTCATTTATTAATCATACAATAGACTCAGCCATACGGGACATGCTCATGACAAAAGAGAATAAGCATCATAACCAAGCTCGGAATCAAAGAATAGAGTTACCCCAAGGTGCGTGACATGTCATACCTTACTTAGCTCTAGGACATGCCAAAAGAAAGAAAGGGTAAGCCTTACATACCTGTGCCACGCCTTATTAGCTACGCTTATTTATCCAAAGTTGCTAGTCTACATTCAAGAAAGTTGACATAATCATTAGATTCATCAACATATACTCGTCTTAGTCCTCAAATGAATTCACTTATATTCTACCGAAATTTCGACAGCATTTCCGCTGTATATACAACATCCCCGAGAATCTAACTCGGCCAATTTAACAACAACAAACCCGAGAATGCAACTCTGCCAAATTATCAATAACAATACCAACAATCATATCTTCCAACTTCAACAATTAATTCAAACTACATTCCAATATTAGTAGCTCCTTTACATAATTCAATAACACTTCCTTTATATTCAATTCATAATTGATCACATACTCAAATACTAATCCGAAACCATTCAACAATATTCAAGAACACTTCAACAACCCGCACAACATTTCAAACGGCCCAACCAACACATACACTACTCGAATTCTTCCAAGTTCAACAAGAACAATTTTCTTCCAAATTCATGGACTACATCAACAATCTATACTTTAGCAATATCATTCATTCTTATAATCATAAGAAACCATACTAATATCACATTAACTTCTTCCATAATCCACAAACGATTAAAACTTCATTTCAAGCCGTTAAATCTTCATTTTTATTATGAAATCCACAACAACAACAATCAAATTACTAAATAAAAATCAATTCCTCTTTCCTACACCATCAATCCCATTCGGCCAACACCCACACACATATATTTCATGAATTTCATCCACTTCTATACACCACAACATGCACAATCATCCATAACATATGAAGAGAAGATTAAATCTTACCTTCTCCACTTCACTTCTTCCTCGGCTAGATTTGCAACTTGCAACAACCAATGGTTTATTTGCTCCAACAACCACTCCATGTTAAAGAGGACCTTCCATTTGGTGGGATTGCTAGGAGAAAATAATTTTTCTTGATCAATTTCCATGGGGTCATTTTTTTTGGAGCTATGGCCGAATGGCCTCTTCATTTTTTTTTCCTCCATGTTTCTTGAACTTTCTTGAATTAGGAGAGATGGCTACAAGTCTTGCTATGTAAGCATGCCCATATATATAATTATATAGCCCATAAAAGGGTGGGACCCACACATGTACACACACACACATACACGGCCAAGATGGCCCTTCATGAACTTTTAAGAACACTTGTTGAAATTCTCGTTTTGCCCCTAGCCTTTCACAATATTACCATAAGCCACCTTGTGAATTTCCCTTTTTGCCCTTAGCCTTTTTCAATATTTCCATACTAATAATATTCATAAATAATATTCATAACAACTTGTACATTAAAATAACTTTTGAAAATGGTCTTACCCTTAACTTACCACGACTTCCTCGAAATATCCGAACGTACAAAATACGGGCTATAACACTTCTGTAGGCATTGTAGGCCTCGGCCAAGTCTTCATAGCCTCAATCTTTTGAGTATCGACCTAAATACCATCAGCTGAGATGATATGGCCCAGGAAAGTTACAGAGTTCAGCCATAACTCACATTTTGAGAATTTAGCATATAATTTTCAAGCTCGGAGAATTCCAAGGACCGTACGCAAATGATCCGCATGCTCTTCCTCTGACTTGGAATATACCAGGATGTCATCGATGAACACAATTATGAATAAATCTAGAAATGGCCTGAAGACATCATTCATCAAGTTCATGAACACTGCTGGAGCGTTAGTCAAGCCAAAACTCACTTGGTGGTACCCTGACCTCAGATCTATCTTGGAAAACCACTTGGCTCCTTGCAATTGATCAAATAAATCATCGATCCTTGGAAGCGGGTATTTATTCTTTATTGTCACCCTGTTCAGCTGCCTATATTTGATACACATCTGCAAGGACCCATCTTTTTTTCTTACAAATAAGACAGGCACTCCCCAAGGCGATAACTGGGCCTAATAAATCCCTGCAGGAGCAATTCTGTAGGGAGGGATAGATATTGAATCAGTATTTGGCAATACATCGATAGTAAATTCAATCTCTCACTCTGATGGAAAACCTGAAAGCTCATCCGGAAAGACATCTGGAAACTCATTTACTACCGGGACGGATTGAAGAACTGGTGGTTTTGCTTCAATATCATGAACCCGGACTAGATGATAGATATAGCCTTTGGCAATCATTTTCCTTGCTTTGAGATAGGAAATAAACCTGCCTCTTGCAGATGCGGTATTACCTTTCCACTCTAGAACTGGTTCTCCCGGAAATTGGAATCGAACCACTTTGGTTCTATATTCTGCATTGGTGTAACAGGAAGCCAACCAATCCATACCCATAATAACATCAAAATCCAGCATTTCTAGTTCAATTAGGTTAGCTACGGTGTGTCGGCAACACATTGCAATCACACAATTTTTATACACTTGTCTAGCTATCACGGGGTCACCAACCGGAGTATATACCTCAAAAGGTTTGATTGGCTCTAGTCTTATTCCAATACGACCAGCAATATAAGGAGTGATATATCACAAGGTAGAACCCGGATCAATCAATGCATAAACATCATAAGAAGATACTGTCAATATACATGTAACAACATCGGGGGAGGTCTCCAGATCCTGTCGTCCGGCCAATGGATAAATACGATTCTGGGGATCGCTCGAACTAGAGGATCCTCCTATGCCCCTGCCACGACCAGCTGAAACCTGGGGAGTCTGCCTTACAGGGCGCACAGATGACGAAGAACCTGCTACTGAACCTGTGGGCTGGGCCCCACCTCTACCACTCACCGAAGGGCAATCAGGAATCATATGCCCAGTCTGGCCGCAGGCATAGCAAGCATCCGAGCCTCGGCGACACTGACCCAAATGTAGCTTACCACACTGACTGCACCCTGGCACCGGTGGTCTCCTCTAACTGGAATCACCTCCAAACTAGGGACCTGAAAATGTCGAACTCTTGCCCTGTCCAGAATAAATGGGGTGATCAAATCTTCTAGCTGCGAACCGAGGCGGTGCACTAGCTGCAGACTGGCCTGAATGTCTAGAATGCTGTGGTCTCTGACCCCCTCTATATTCACCGCTAGTACTGGCAGATTTTGCCCTATTACCATATCCCCTATCAACATCTCGCTCAACCCTGTGCGGTTGTTGTTGCTCTTCCAAGTTCTGGGCATGGGCTTGAATACGCGAAATGTCCATTCTTTCCAGAAGTGAAGCTGTCAAACAGTCTTTAAATAAATATAGCCCTAAGCCACTCACGAACCGATGTACCCGGTCCCCCATGTCCGCTACCATGGTCGGAGCATATCTAGCTAGTGAATTAAACCGGAGACTATATTCCCGGGCACTCATACTCCCTTGCTTGAGATTCAAGAATTTATCAACGCGAGCCCGACGGACCTCAGGTGGCAAATGATGATGAATAAAAGCATCCACAAACTCTTGCCATTTTGGGAGAGGTGTTTTTTCCCCTCTCGAAGAAATACAATTGTTGTACCATAAAACAGCTACATCCCGGAGTCTATAAGAAGCCAACTCCAGGGACTCAGTGTCAGAAGCATGAATTATTGTCAGCGTTCTCAACACCTCATCAATAAAGCCCTACGGATCTTCATCCGGTTTTGACTCGAAAAATTTCGGAGGGTTCAAGCTTATCACAATCACGGGCCCGGTGTCACGACCCAACCCCATAGGCCATGACTAGTGCCCGAGCTGGACACTCGTATACACCTGTTAACTACAATCATCTACAGCTAACATAACAAGGATTTATATATATAAAGGCAAGACGTTGCCTTCACACGGTCGCATATATGCATATCATAGCTACCTGTCTCCTGAGGAGTTACAACTTTCACATCAGATATATATATGTCTACGCAAGCCGACAAGGCTGCCACTACGCACAACATCCCAAAACATATGTACATATACGCAAGCCGACAAGGCTGCCACTACGAATGGGTACGCCCCAAAAACATAAGCCATGTCTACATAGCAAAACAACAATTATATACAGACCCACACGTATGTCCACAGACCTCTAAGAGTAACGACAGTATCATATGACGGGACAGGGCCCTGCCATACCTTGAACAACCACATACATGTATAACAAAAGGGATCTATACCACAAGCTAGGGTCCGGAACAAAGGAGCACTCCAAAGTAGCTGAATAGATATCCTAGGCTGGTGGATCTCCGAAACGAGAGTCTATACCTACGGGCATGAAACGCAGCCCCCCGAAGAAAGGGGGGTCAGTACGGAGTATGTACTGAGCATGTAAAGCATGAAATATAGTAAATAGGATCATACTGAGACAAAGAGTGTAGGACCCAGTGTAACAACCAGAAAAACCATAGGACTTACCTTTGAACATAAATCATAAGTGTCAACATCATATCCATGTCATTATAGAGTTTAATAGTCATAGTTAAATAATCATTCTGTATATAATATGTATAACGTGTCCCGGCCCTCTAGTGAGGGACTCGGTGAATAATGAACACATGCCATCCTGGCCACCATCTCATATCAACATGTCATCATATCATCATATATCCCTCTCTAGAGGGCCGGAACACGTTATATATATATATATATATATATATATATATATATATATATATATATATATATATATATATATATAACGTGTTCCGGCCCTCTAGAGAGGGACTCGGTGAGTAATGTAATAAATATACGCACGAAAACGTGTGCCGGCCCGGGACTCAGTGAAGGGTGTAACGGTAAGCACGAGCAGAATAGTAGGCAACCACATACATACAAATCATCTTTTGAGGCTCAATAGATAAGTAAACTAATCAGCTCTCAAGTATCAGGATAATGATCATATTAAGTTCTTTATAAATGTCATTACAAACTATAACAAGAAATGTTTCAGAATTCATTTACAGGTATCAATTTGACATAATATAGCTTGTGAAAGTCTAGTATACCTCTAGTTATGTATTTCTTTAAGAGTAGGAATTTCTATACATCATTTATTAGTCAATCATATAGTAGGCTCGTGACAATAACATTAAGGAAGGAATAGAATCATAAGTCATGCTTGGAACTAGACAGTAGAATTTCCCCGAGGCCCATATCATGTCTTACTTACATCTAGGACATGCCAAAAGAAAGAAGGGATAGGCTTTACATACCTTTAGCGTTTAGTCGTATTATAACTCGTACTCGCTGCCCAATAGTACCTTATCCTATATCAAGATACCAAGAGCTACGATTTGTCTATGAGGGAATTCACTACGTATTTTAACGTTAATAATCCCTCTCTACATTTAGACGACGTTTCGTTCGCATTCGAACCAACTAATACTACAAGCTGATATTGCTAGTCATACTTTCATGTATCAACCCGAGATTATTTAAACATGATTCGAGGGAACTTCGGACAGCCCGTATATTATTCAAAGCAGTCCCTTATCCGCGGCCAAAACAGCACACACAACATTATCGTTTACAATTCGAAATTTTCCAACTTCAACCATAACAACAACAACAACATTACTTATACGATTATTAAAACTGTTTTAGCATCATTTTAACTCTTACAACAGCCCACAACCCATTTCAATTTCAACTTGAATCATTAACTCCATCTTCACTAAACGTCCATAACAACAATCAACATTCAAAATACACTAATCTACTCCTTTGATTAAAACAGTCCACGGTTTGGACTGTTTTTATACTTCAACATAAATCATTTCTTTTACACCTCAACTCACATATTCATAAGGCATACAATGCACCACAATGTCCATAACAACAACAATTAAAGAATCACATAAAACTGTCCATTAGTTCCTCTAAACCAGCCCCTACACGGCTTCAACACAACTATAACAACTTCATGATTTTCATTCGTTTATTCATACTATAACACATTCCTTCCATTCCTAATACATGTACAAGAAGATTAAACATTATTTCCTATAAACCTATAGCACACGGCCCACTTCAACTTTAACAACAACAATCCAATACCAACATGCACAATCATACACATTCAATTCACCATCAAACATATGAGAAGTGATCAATTCTTACCTTGTCACTCAATCCTTCAATCGGCTAGCCCTTAAAATTCACTTCTTGAATTTTAACACTTGTTCTTGCTATTCCAATGAATGCTACACGTTATTATACACCTCCTAAGGATTTGAATCTTGAGAAATTTAGATTTGTTGATCAATTGGAGCAGTTCATTCTCGGCCAGCTATGGCCGAGACTCTCCCTCTCTATCTCTTAACTTCTTAGTCTTTGAGAAGATGAAAATGATTTAGTAGTTGAAATATGAATCAGCACTTTGCTATATATATGATATTCATGGGTTGGACATGTGTCCCACCCAATGTTTAAGCCAATAATAATTGGCCACATCACGGGTGGGGCCCACACGGCCACTTATGGCTAAATTAATGAAGTGATTAAATTTTAATCCCACTTAATAATCTAATAATGGTAAATTAATCCCAAATTCCCATTAATATTTATACCAAACGAAATTTTTAGGAAACTTGTGCACCGAAACAAAATCAGCAGTTAAAAGCCTCTACCTCGTGCCTTAAAATAGTCTTGTCTTAACTTGTCGCGTTTAACTTAAAATATCCTAATGTATAAAAATACGGGATATAACATCCTTCCCCCCTTTAGAACATTCGTCCTCGAATGTCAAATTTATCCCGTCGGGTTCTATAAGAGTCTTGGGAAAGGTTCTCTTTATCACCAACATATAGATTGAGCAGACAATTAACACAGCTAAGCAAGGGGGTTTAGGTTACCTGTAGGCGTAGGAAACAAGTGAAGATATTTCTTCCTCATCTCCTCTTCAGCTTCCCATGTCATCTCCTCCCTGTTGTTGTTCCGCCACAACACTTTAACCGAAGCCACGTCTTTGGTTCGCAACCTCCTAATCTGTCGATCAAGTATAGCTATGGGTGCTCTTCGTAGGATAACTCTTCTGTTACCTGGATATCATCTGCAGGAAATACCCTGGAAGGGTCACCAATGCATTTACGAAGCATAGACACATGAAACACTGGGTGTACTGCTTCTAGATCAGATGGTAGGTCTAATTCGTAGGCAACCCGGCCTATTCTGCGAACAACCTGATAAGGCCCAATGTACCTCGGGCTTAACTTCCCTTTTCTGCCAAACCTCATGACCCCCTTCATGGGTGACACCTTCAAGAATACCCAGTCACCAACCTGAAATTCCAAGTGTCGGCGTCGGTTATCTGCATATGATTTCTGCCGACTCTGGGCTGCTAATAACCTTTCCTGAATGAGCTTCACCTTATCGACAGCCTGCTGAATCATATTTGGGCCTATCAACTTAGTCACACCCACATCAAACCAGCCTATAGGTGATCTGCACTTCCTGCCATATAAAGCCTCGTACGGTGCCATCTGGATGCTAGAATGGTAGCTGTTATTATAAGCAAACTCAATAAGCGGCAAGTGATCATCCCAGCTACCTCTAAAATCAATAATACAGGCCTGTAACATATCTTGTAATGTCTGGATGGTACGCTCGGCCTGTCCGTCAGTCTGAGGGTGAAATGCTGTGCTAAGACTCACTTGTGTCCCCAATCCCTCCTGGAAGGATCTCCAGAAGTTAGCTGTAAATTGGGCTCCTCTATCAGAGATGATAGCTGTGGGAACTCCATGAAGTGTCACTATCTCCTTAAGATACAACCTGGCATAATCCTCAGCTGAATATGTAGTCCTGACTGGAAGAAAGTGGGTTGATTTCGTCAATCTATCAACGATGACCCACACAGAATCATATTTCCGTGGAGTGCGAGGTAGACCTGTGACGAAGTCCATATTGATTACCTCCCATTTCCAAGTCGGAATCTCCATCTCCTGCAATAGTCCCCAGGCTTCTGGTGCTCGATCTTAACCTGCTGACAATTCGGACACTGGGCAACAAACTCTGCTATGTCCTTCTTCATACCATCCCACCAGTACAAACATCTAAGGTCATGATACATCTTTGTTGATCCTAGATGAACAGAATAACGAGCGTAGTGTGCCTCCCCCATAACCTGTTGCCGTAATCCTGCAACCTCAGGTACATATAATCTGCCTCTGTATCGTAGTACTCCATCAGATGAAATCTTGAATGGGGTCTCGTCCTTCTGAAGTGTTGCATCTCTGTAACGTACAAGAATAGGATCCTCATACTGGCGTCTCTTCACCTCTTCTATAATAGAGGACTCAGCAACACCTCGCATAAAAATGACACCGTTATCAGAAGCAACCAAACGAACTCCCAAACTAGCTAGCTGACAAACCTCGTGGACTATCTCTTTCTGCCCTGGTGGCACATCTGCCAAACTACCCATAGATTTATGGCTGAGTGCATCTGCTACAACTTTGCCATTCCTGGGTGATATAGAATATCAACATCATAGTCTTTCAGCAACTCTAGCCATCTTCTTTGCCGCAAATTCAGCTCCTTTTGCTTAAAGATATACTGGAGACTCTTATGATCTCTATAAATATCAACATGTACGCCATATAGATAATGTCTCCATATCTTCAAAGCATGAATCACCGCTGCCAACTCCAGATCGTGGGTAGGATAATTTCTTTCGTGCTTCCTGAGTTGTCGGGAGCCATAGGCTATAACTCTGCCATGCTGCATCAACACGCAACCTAACCCAACACCGGAAGCATCACAATAAATAACATAGCCATCTGGCCCCTCAGGAAGAGTTAGAACTGGAGTTGTAGTTAACTTCTCTTTCAGCAACTAGAAGCTTCGTTCACAAGCATCAGTCCACTGGAATTTAGCTGCCTTCTGTGTTAGCCTTGTTAAAGGCGCTGAAATCGAAGCATACTTTTCTACGAATCTCCTGTAATATCCTGCTAGCCCCAGAAAACTACGTACCTCAGTAGGTGTCGTAGGTCTCGGCCAAGTCTTGACAACTTCAATCTTCTGTGTGTCTACTCGAATACCATCAGCTCCAATAATATGCCCAAGAATGCTACTGACGTTAAACAGAATTCACATTTAGAAAATTTAGCATATAGCTTCTGGTGCTGGAGTATCCTAAGTACCGTCCTCAAATGATCTGCATGTTCCCCTTCTGATCGCGAATAAACCAGAATATCATCAATAAATACAATCACAAACAAATCAAGAAATGGCTTGAATACTCGGTTCATTAGATCCATGAACACTGCTGGAGCATTAGTCAGCCCAAAAGACATCACCCTAAACTCATAGTGCCCGTATCGGGTCCTGAATGTAGTCTTCGGAATATCCGCCTCTCTTACCCGCACCTGATGATAACCTGACCGTAGGTCTGTCTTTGAGAAACATTTAGCACCCTGCAACTGGTCAAATAAATCATCAATCCTGGGGAGAGGATACCTGTTCTTTATTGTTACTTTATTTAGTTGCCTATAATCAATACACATCCGCAGCGACCCATCTTTCTTTCTAACAAATAATACCGGTGCTCCCCAAGGTGATGTGCTGGGCCTAATGAAGCCCTTCTCTAATAAATCTCCTAGTTGCTCCTTCAATTCTTTCAATTCTGCAGGTGACATTCTATAAGGAGGAATAGATATGGGCTGAGTGTCTGGCAATACGTCTATAGTGAACTCTATCTCACGCTCAGGAGGAGGGCCTGGAAGTTCATCTGGAAATACATCTGGAAATTCATTAACTACTGGGACTGACTGAAAAGTTGGTACTTCTGCTTTCAAGTCGTGCACACGAACCAGATGATAAATATAGCCCTTTCTAACCATCTTCCTTGCCTTGAGGTATGAAATAAACTTACCCCTCGGCGATGTTGTATTCCCCTTCCACTCTATAATTGGCTCCCCTGGAAACTGAAACCGAACTACTTTGCCTCTGCAATCAACGTTAGCATAACAGGAAGCTAACCAATCCATCCCCATAATAACATCGAACTCAACCATATCTAGCTCTATCAAATATGCCTTGGTACAACGATTATATATGACCACCGAACAATTTTTATACACTTGTTTTGCTATAACAGAATCCCCTACTGGTATAGCTACCTCGAATGGTTCTATAAATTCTGATTGTATCCCAATTTTACTAGCAACAAAGGGAGAAATATATGATAGTGTGGAGCCTGGGTCTATCAATGCATATACATCTCGGGAGAAAACCGATAGTATACCTGTTACCACATTTGGTGAGGCCTCCTGATCCTGTCTGCTAGCTAAAGCATATATGCGGTTCGAAGGACCGCTAGAACTGGAAACTCTGCCACGGCCTCTGCCATGGCCTGCTGATGTCGGAATTCCTCGCCCCATAGGGCGCATAGCCACCGAAGAAGATGAACCGGCAACTGATCCAGTAGGCTGAGCTGCACCACCTGAACCACCCCAAAATCGACACTCCCTCATAGTATGGCCTTGACGGCCGCAAGAAAAACAAGCACCAGTAATGAGACGGCATTCCCCCAGATGGCGCCTGCCACATCGAGAGCACTGAGGTATGGATGGCCTCGTCTGACCTGAATCCCTGTGCATCTAGAAACCTGAAGTCATGGAGCTTTGACCAGCTCCTGAATACCCCATGCTGTCAAACCTCCTACCGGTGAATCGTGGCGGTGCACTCCGTGCCGGCTGAGAAGGATATCTGCTATGCTGTTGCTGGGGCTGCCCGCCTCGAAACTCACTTGAAGAATACCCAGCTGATCTAATCCTCTTATGCTGACCCCTGCCCTGCTCTCTATCAGATCGACGCTCTATATGTCGGTCCTCAACCCCCTGTGCATATGCCTGCACTCGAGCGATATCCATACCGGGCTGAGAAGCCATTGCCATACAACTATCAATCAAGTAATAATCCAGCCCCATCACGTGACGATGCACCCTATCATCCATGTCAGCTACAATAGTGGGCGCGTACCTAGCCAGCGAATCAAATTCGAGACTATAATCTCGAACACTTCTGCCATCCTGTCTCAGGTGTAAAAATCTATCCACTCTGGCCCGCCTCATCTCCGGAGGCAGAAAATGGCCCAGAAAGGCTTCCACGAACTCGTCCCACACTGCTGGAGGGGCATCCTCACCCCTAGACAACTCCCAGGACTTATACCAATTAACCGCTACATCACGCAACCGATATGAAGCCAATTCAACCGACTTAGTCTCCGAAGCTTTAATTATCCGCAACGTACGTAGCATCTGTCGAATAAAATCCTGTGGATCCTCTGCTGGCTTTGACCCATAGAACTCTGGGGGTTACAAGTCAATAAATCACGGACCCTCAAACTATCATGTCTGTCCGCATAATAACCTCCAAATCCATGTCTGCGGGCCTGCCCCGACACTAACCTGGTCAATAACTGGACTACGTCTCTCATAGCCCTGTCCTCCGCCCCTAGCTGGGAAGCTGGAGGATCGGGTGCTGGAACCTCAGAAGCTGGCGGTGGAGCCGTCCCCTGATCTGCAGCTGCTGCTGCCCTAGGCTCATCTAATAATGGTGGGGTAGCAGAGCTCGCTGACTGGAGTCTAATCTCAGGCGCAGATTGGGCTTAAGCCCTAGTAATCCTCCGGGTCTGGCTGGTCTCTCCAGCTATGGCCTTGACCTTCTGGGCGGCTGTCGCCTTCTTTGGAGGCATCATTGTAAATATAACAATCCGTTAGGGAGGAATTATCCTGATAATACAGCTCTATCGCACGATCTAGAATAAGAAATAAAGATGACACCCTAAATGCCCTGTAGCTTCCTGTTTATAAATGTGGTGCACAACACATCGATAAACAAGACTCTACTAGACACGGTCTGTAGACACTCCGAGGATGAACCTGGCTCTGATACCACTTTTGTCACGACCCAACCCCGTAGGCCATGACTAGTGCCCGAGCTGGACACTCGTATACACCTGTTAACTATAATCATCTACAGCTAACATAACAAGGATTTATATATATAAAGGCAAGACGTTGCCTTCACACGGTCGCATATATGCATATCATAGCTACCTGTCTCCTGAGGAGTTACAACTTTCACATCAGATATATATATGTCTACACGAGCCGACAAGGCTGCCACTACGCACAACATCCCAAAACATATGTATATATACGCAAGCCGACAAGGCTGCCACTACGAATGGGTACGCCCCAAAAACATAAGCCATGTCTACATAGCAAAACAACAACTATATACAGACCCACACGTATGTCCACAGACCTCTAAGAGTAACGACAGTATCATATGACGGGACAGGGCCCTGCCATACCCTGAACAACCACATACATATATAACAAAAGGGACCTATACCACAAGCTAGGCTCCGGAACAAAGGAGCACTCCAAAGTAGCTGAATAGATATCCTAGGCTGGCGGATCTCCGAAACGAGCGTCTGTACCTGCGGGCATGAAACGCAGCCCCCCGAAGAAAGGGGGGTCAGTACGGAGTATGTACTGAGCATGTAAAGCATGAAATATAGTAAATAGGATCATACTGAGACAAAGAGTGTAGGACCCAGTGTAACAACCAGAAAAACCATAGGACTTACCTTTGAACATAAATCATAAGTGTCAACATCATATCCATGTCATTATAGAGTTTAATAGTCATAGTTAAATAATCATTCTGTATATAATATGTATAACGTGTCCCGGCCCTCTAGTGAGGGACTCGGTGAATAATGATCATATGCCATCCTGGCCACCATCCCATATCAACATGTCATCATATCATCATATATATATATATATATATATATATATATATATATATATATATATATATATATATATATATATATATATATATATATATATATATATATATAACGTGTTCCGGCCCTCTAGTGAGGGACTCGGTGAGTAATGTATTAAATATACGCACGAAAACGTGTCCTGGCCTGGGACTCAGTGAAGGGTGTAACGGTAAGCACGAGCAGAATAGTAGGCAACCACATACATACAAATCATCTTTTGAGGCTCAATAGATAAGTAAACTAATCAGCTCTCAAGTATCAGGATAATGATCATATTAGGTTCTTTATAAATGTCATTACAAACTATAACAAGAAACGTTTCAGAATTCATTTACAGGTATCAATTTGACATAATATAGCTTGTGAAAGTCTAGTATACCTCTAGTTATGCAATTCTTTAAGAGTAGGAATTTCTATACATTATTTATTAGTCAATCATATAGTAGGTTCGTGACAATAACATTAAGGAAGGAATAGAATCATAAGTCATGCTTGGAACTAGACAGTAGAATTTCCCCGAGGCCCATATCATGTCTTACTTACATCTAGGACATGCCAAAAGAAAGAAGGGATAGGCTTTACATACCTTTAGCGTTTAGTTGTATTATAACTCGTACTCGCTGCCCAATAGTACCTTATCCTATATCAAGATACCAAGAGCTACGATTAGTCTATGAGGGAATTCAATACGTATTTTAACGTTAATAATCCCTCTCTACATTTAGACGACGTTTCGTTCGCATTCGAACCAACTAATACTACAAGCTAATATTGCTAGTCATACTTTCATGTATCAACCCGAGATTATTAAAACATGATTCGAGGGAACTTCGGACAACCCGTATATTATTCAAAGTAGTCCCTTATCCGCGGCCAAAATAGCACACACAACATTATCGTTTACAATTCGAAATTTTCCAACTTCAACCATAACAACAACAACAACAACAACAACAACAACAACAACAACATTACTTATACGATTATTAGAACTGTTTTAGCATCATTTTAACTCTTACAACAGCCCACAACTCATTTCAATTTCAACTTGAATCATTAACTCCATCTTCACTAAACGTCCATAACAACAATCTACATTCAAAATACACTAATCTACTCCTTTCATTAAAACAGTCCACGGTTTGGACTGTTTTTCTACTTCAACATAAATCATTTCTTTTACACCTCAACTCACATATTCATAAGGCATAAAATGCACCACAATGTCCATAACAATAACAATGTCCATAACAATAACAATTAAAGCATCACATAAAACAGTCCATTAGTTCCTCTAAACCAGCCCCTACACGGCTTCAACACAACTACAACAACTTCATGATTTTCATTCGTTTATTCATACTATAACACATTCCTTCCATTCCTAATACATGTACAAGAAGATTAAACATTATTTCCTATAAACCTATAGCACACGGCCCACTTCAACTTTAACAACAACAATCCAATACCAACATGCACAATCATATACATTCAATTCACCATCAAACATATGAGAAGTGATCAATTCTTACCTTGTCACTCAATCCTTCAATCGGCTAGCCCTTCAAATTCACTTCTTGAATTTTAACACTTGTTCTTTCTATTCCAATGAATGCTACACGTTATTATACACCTCCTAAGGATTTGAATTGCTTGAGAAATTTATATTTGTTGATCAATTGGAGCAGTTCATTCTCGGCCAGCTATGGCCGAGACTCTCCCTCTCTATCTCTTAACTTCTTAGTCTTTGAGAAGATGAAAATGATTTAGTAGTTGAAGTATGAATCAGCACTTTGCTATATATATGATATTCATGGGTTGCACATGTGTCCCACCCAATGTTTAAGCCAATAATAATTGGCCACATCACGGGTGGGGCCCACACGGCCACTTATGGCTAAATTAATGAAGTGATTAAATTTTAATCTCACTTAATAATCTAATCATGGTAAATTAATCCCAAATTCCCATTAATATTTATACCAAACGAAATTTATAGGAAACTTGTGCACCGAAACAAAATCGGAAGTTAAAAGTCTCTACCTCGTGCCTTAACATAGTCTTGTCTTAACTTGTCGCGTTTAACTTAAAATATCCCAATGTATAAAAATACGGGATATAACACCCGGGCACTAGTCGTCCTATCACAGGGACCCGTACTCTGCCGCTGAGCCTGAGCGACAACTAACTGGGTCAGCAACTGGACTGCATCTCGCAAGTCCTGATCTGGAACAATAGGGGGAAGGGCTGGGGCCCTTTCATTCCCTTCAGCAGCTGGAGGAATAGGAGTGGCATGCGAGGGAGTGGCACTCTGAGCCTCGTTATGTCCTAACTCAGCTGGGGGTTCTCGACTGGTACATTCTCCAGCGGCACCTAATATTGTACAGATTTGCTTCTTCCTTAGCGGCATCGCTGAAATTATAACGCACAATTAGGATAAAAGGAAATCTTACATTATGGCTCTATCGCACGACCTATAAAGAAGAAGGACGGTTATTATTCCTAAATGTCCCACAACCTCGTGTCTATAAGTGTGGCGTGCTTCACACCAATAAACAAGACTCTACTGGACACGGCTCGTAGACACACCCTAGGACAACCTAGCTCTGATACCACTATTATCACGACCCGACTAGAGGGCCATGATGGGTACCCGGAACTATCTACCAAGCACCGCTCATCATGCAACTATCGTCTCAACCTGTACACATATAATCTCCAAGATAATGCTTACTACGAACTAATCATAAACTACTCCGTAAAATATGTATATATATATATATATATATATATAAAAACACATAAGCCCTCACGGCACCAAAATAATGATATACAAAATATACAATGAGGGTCACATAACATCTACCCACACATATGTATCTACGAGCCTCTAACTGAACACTGGAGTCATGAGGACGGGACAGAACCTCGTCATACCCAAGTATGTACACAAAAGAGCATATTAGAAACTACACCTCCGGAATATGGAAGTGCTCTTGTGCAAGCTGATCCGGCGCCTAGGAATCTGGGTCGTCCCCCTGTCTATCTGTGGGCATGAACACAACGCCCATAAAAGAAAAGGACGTCAGTACGAACAATGTATTGAGCATGTAAGGCATGTATAGTAGCATAATAGGAAAATACAAGAAGCATAATAATAATAATAAATAAATCAAAGGAATAATCGAAATAGAATGCCTTTTTAGGCGGAATCATGCATGCTCGCCTTTACCATTTAAACATATCATGCATACACACATAATCTGTAATAACATCATTAGCTCGCATCCGAGCGTCCCGCGTCCGGGGTAATCATCTCAAGCAGCCCACTAGTGGTGACTGCCCAGCCAACAAGGCATGGTGTATCATCATAGCCGCTCACTACACCAGGTGCAGTGGTGTCTGCCCGACTAACTAGGCACGGTGTATCATTATTATGTACATAATATCAAGTATGCATGTGAACTCAAGGAAAAGTTATGGATCCATCAGAGTGACGTAAGGTCGAGAGCCTCCGATTGCATTATGGACCATTAGCATTGCTATGTCTCACCTTGAAGCAACTAATATCTTGAGGTGAGATAACAACAAAGAAGAGAATCAATGAATCATAAACATTGAAATATCAACATTACTATCATAAAACATATCTCATAAGGAGCTTTTAAGGATCTTTAACTTTCATCGCTTGGAATATAAGAAGGTTATGGGAATGTAGAACAAAATTTATAAAATCGAAGTCATGCCTTGAAGGAAGGGGACTAGCCTTACATACCTTTATGCCCTTTTAACGATATCGACTAAGTGCTACAAAAGGGTTCGTACTAAAATTAGATCATCCGAAGTATACTTAAGCTCGAACTAAAGCGATTAAAGGCTAATGAAAATGGGACAGCATTTCCTTTATTTCGACAACTTTTCCCATATAATTAAAGAACTCCCAACATCATAACAATACCTATAATATCATAGTACGTAATTCCTTCGAGTTAGACATTATTAGACTTCCGAATTCACCTTCAAAATCCTCCATACCCATAACTACAATGCAACATCATATCCATCATTCATGTAATACTTCTTCAATATCATTAGTGTCATCCGTAATAATATTATACTCATATTACACCATAAGTCATAACTCAACCTATCTTTCAACTCATCATGCCCTTATTAGCATATTTAAGGTCATATTCCATATTTGTTCCTAATTCAAGTTCTTCAACTACTAGACACCATCACTAACATGAAACAATTGTAAAACTCACCATTGATTATGTAGAGATGATCTTTGAATGAAAATACTCCACTTGAGAAGAACTCAACTTCAATACCCAAAGAGATTCTTAACTTCTATCAACCCTAGGAAGCATTCACACCCTTGATTCCACAATCCTTGATGTTTGATCTTTGATTTCTCTCTTAGGTATATGTGTTAATGTGATATGGAGAAGTTTCTAGAGGTTTAGAGAGTGTTGGCAAAGTGAAAAATGAGAAAAAGAAAGAGGGATCGTGCATATATAAAAATAGAATTCGGACCCGACCCAGAATATACGGTCTACTATACATACCGTATAAGTTTTATATGTTTCCTCCAGAACCTTACCCCTCACTGGAAGGGTTCTACGATCAGTTATACAGGTCGTATAAATTATACGGTCCATATATATGACCGTATAATCCACATTTTTTCCCAGATTCTTTCTAATTGATTCGTTTAACTTCCAATCCTCGTGACACCTTCTTGGCACTTGTTTAACACTTCATTAACGATCTAAAGAACCTTATAACTCATCCTCAACACAACTTATACTTCGCTCCCTCTGGCGAACCTAGCTTTACCAAGTCACATAACTTAAAAATCTTATCGTACATACTCTAATGTTGCCAATCACCCTTTTATGGTCGTGGGAGCTTCATGTTCATCTTAAGCTTGCGTTAGTCTATTTACGACTCAACGACATAAAATTTTCGAGATGTAACAGTGTGATTGTTGGTGATATTGTTGTTCGGCCTTCTAGGTAGGTTACCGTTTACCCTATGGTGAGACTTCATTTGGCGAAGCATATATTTAAATGATATTGTTGGAGAAGCATGTAAACCATCGGGTATGAAGTTGGGTTTGATATTGTCTTAGGCTGGGTCCTGTTGTGTGATAGGGGATAGCCACCCCGTTGTGTTGTGACTTGATTTGTTCTATTGTTGTTGGCTTGATGCCACGTGGTGATAGTAGATATTAGACTCCATTGATATATCTTGATCATGATTTTGTAGTATCTTACTTGTTGGCGTTTGATACGAGGATAGTGTTCTACATGGCTGGTGTAGTCTTTTCATGATATAGTTAGTGTACCCATACATGGTACTTGTGATATTGATTTGATTATTGAAATTGAACTTATACATCACACGCATTCACATCCCGTATGGTATAATGTTGATACATTGATGATACTTAAGGAAACACTTTGATGAGCTAGGCTCGGTTGGATGAAAGTGACGTGAGGAACGACATCCGATGGTTGTCCCGGAATTGAGGTTGTGCGTAGCGATTTCCAAGGTTTTTGCCAGAATTGTGAGGTACCGGTTTTCGAGGTTTGCATTGGAACCGTCAGGTACATGGACTTCGCGGGTCCCATGGGTTGTGCTACCGAGACATTGATATTTTCACCCGGAGTACATGTGTACACATCATTGCATTACATATATATTTCATATATTATTGCATTGTATTCCACTTGCCTTCTGTTGTGATATTCTTGTCATGTACTTGTGATATACGGATTCTGACTGAGTATTTTAGACTTGACACATTTGGGTTTAGATGCTATAACCTAGGTGATAACGTGTACTTGATTTCTGGCTTGTGTTTGACTTATACCTTTGTTGATTTACCTATTTATCTTACTTTATTGACTTGATATGTGTTAGCTAAATTTAGTTAGTCTATGATACGTACCAGTACTTGTTGTTTGTACTGACTTGCACTTGCTACATTCTTCTATGAATGAAGAGTTTCAAATAGAGTTGACCTCTGTTTATCGTGGCTGATTGTGCGAGAGCTGCTGCTGATAGTCTTACAGGGTGAGCACGAGGACGTCTGCTGCCTTGGAGATTCTTTTTTTGTGTTATGTCTTATTTTGATATTCCAAGACATATTCAGACTTTGATGTATTATTGATATTTCCAGACTCGGAGATGTTAGTTGGTTGCTTTTGTATGACTAGACAGTTTTCTGGGGTGGTTGTTGCATATTCTATTTATTATTATGTCAGACTTACGTATTCTATTTCCTCCGCATTATTTATTTATTATTTCTTGTCATTTGAGATTGTTGGGATAAGGGTTCGCCTACTAAGGTGGGAAAGGTAGGTGCCCGCGTAACTTAGCTAGATTTAGTTATGACAAGTTGGTATCAGAGCCCTAAGTTACCCGGTCTATAATACAAGAGCGTGTCTAGTAGAGTCTCATGGATCAGTACGATGAGCTCCATACTTATCTGCGAGAGGCTATAGGATATTTAGGAAATTTCACTTTCTTTCCTTCTTTCGTGCTATTTTATTCTAATTGGTATCTGGAAGTATTGAATTGGTATATGACTCTTATCGCTTTTCTCACAGATGGTGAGGACTCGAGCTACTATAGCCCAAGATCAAGTGCTAGAGCCCGCAGCTGTGGCTGTCACTAGAGGGCAAGCGATAGCCAGAGGGCGCGATAGAGCTAGAGGCCGCGGGGCTGCCCCAGCCTGGAGTAGGGCTCCTGCGGTAGGATGGCGGCGCGAGAGATCTCCGTCTCCAGAGCTTGAGGATCAGCGGATTTGAGCCCAGGCCGCCAAGGATGATGTGGCCTTAGCACGGACACAGCCTGAGGTTACTTCTGAGCAAACTATGCAGGATACTATGGCCTGTGTTTTACTCCATCTAGATGCTCAGCAGGCTGCCGCTGGTGTTACTACTCCGGGCGGAGGTCCGCAGATGAGAGTTGGAGCGCAGACCCCTAAAGAGAGACCTACTCGAGTAGCACACCCCGCTGCAGCTATGACTCCCTATATTGATGAAGTGCCAACCCCGAGGGATGATCTTAGACCCGTGGCGGGCCCTGTTATGACTTTGACTGATCAGGATCTTATTGGGAGGTTTAGGAAGTTGGATCCTGTTACACCTCGAAAATTTCCCCGTGAACGTTCCACGAATAGACTAACGAAGAATACGGGTATATGATGTTTTGAGGTGAAGGGAACGACGTTTGACGACCTTAAGTAAGATTTCAAAGCCAATGGGAACAAGAGATAGGTTATGCTCCACAATGACTAAATTATAGGTTTTGAAGACTTGAAAGTCGCAGATTTACACTTTGGCCCAGTCGACCGTAAAGTGAAATACGGACCGTAAAGTGGTATACAACCCGTAAACCACCATGTCGTATTTCAAACTCACAAAACTTCAACTTTCTGTCAAATGTTTAAATGGTTAAATACGACTTGGAATACGGACCGTAAATTGAAATACGGCCCGTAAACTGCGATCGTAAATCACAATGATCCTCAGCATACCTTTCTGGTTTCGATATGCTTAAATACGACCATGAAATACGGCCCGTAAACTGGAATACGGACCATAAACTAGGTTTACGACCACTATACACTTCAGCTACTGTTCATTCTGGATCAGATTTTAAGTCATTAATAGGAGACCCAAGCTCATAAAATTCATTTCATCTCAACGACATTTCTCTCTAGAAACCTCTAGAATACTCTCCACTCTTCACTTACAAGAAAACAAAGGAAATAAAAGATCAATATCAAGAACTCAAGTGAATCAAGTGTATGAAACTCATCAAAGCTCATCCAAGTTAAGAAATTTCAAGGGAAGCAAACTAGGGTTTTGGGTGCAAGAAGCACAATACCACTCAAGGCTTGTTCCTACGACATCTAAGGTAATTTTTATGGCTTTTACATTTTATTTAGGGTATAGAAGAGTTGAAACACTTGGATTATAAAAGGATGTAAGAAATGGGTCATTAATGAGTGAATAGTGTCATGGTTGAATGATAGTTAAATTGAGCCATGATCATTGATAAATTGTGATTATAAAAATTCTATGAATGACATTTAGAACATGGAATAAGTGTCCTATGCGAGAAAAATGCAACAATGGACCATGGCCATGATTATGGAGAAATTGAAGACAAATTATGAAATCCGGATATTGTAAACGAATGATGAGTGTTGTCTATCATACTGAGAATGTTGTTATGAATATTTGAGAGCTGATATAGAATATGGGAAGAGTTGTATAAACGAAGGAAATGCTGCCCAATTGTCCCTATAAATAGTCACGCGTTCTTATAGTCGATTAACTGACGTTGATGCGAATTCTCTTGAAGGTAAAGACGTGAATATTTAATAGGAACGATCAAGCGGTAGAATAACTAAAGGAAAAGGTATGTAAGACTAGTCCTTTCTTTCCAAGGCATGAATCCTATGATATGATATTATTTGCCTACATTTCCATGGCTTCCTTATATTCTGGAACTAAGAGCCTATGTTCATGGATAGCCACGTAAGATAAGGATAAGAGACATGTTCTGAGCACGATAACGGAGATGATAAACTTAAGACTAAAGATTCTAGAGTTCATGGTATAATCTTTAAACAAAGCTAAAGACATTAACTACGATCTATTGGTAATGCTTGATGTATACACTCACCTTATATACTAATTCCTTCAAGGTGAGGCGGATTACCTATGAATGCTCCATAATGTAAACGGGGGCTCTCGACCTTATGTCACCCCGACATTGTTATAGATTGTCCGTAAGCCTCAATGCATGTCCTATGACCAATGTTTCGGGAAACTACGAGTCTATGTTCATAAGGATTTCATGTGAGATAAAGGTAAGAGATACGCTATAGAAATGATAATGGAAATGATGAGTTTAAGCCCAAATATTATAAAGACTATGATACGATATTTATACGAAATTCGTGCTATGAATATGATGTGATTTTCATAGATTGTCTTTAAATTTAAATGTGTGCATTAATGAAAGGTTACGATAAGCTTATGAGATGTATGTGATGGCAATGATAATGATGAGATATATTGATCCTTGTATAATGCATGTGATATGGTCGAGCCACTACGTGGCCAAATATGGAGGATATGTATGTGGTATTGTCCAGCCACTAGGTGGCCGAATACAGATACTGTCGAGCCACCACGTGGCCGAATACGGATATTGTCGAGCACTACGTGGCCGAATACGGATAATGTTTTATGTGTATGAGAAGCTACGGTACTACGATGATGAATTATATGACATAATGATGTATACGCTATGATGATTCATGTACGACGATTATGTATATGTGATATATGTATGAAATGTATTCATCCTTAAAGGTCGCGCAAGTTTTGCCTTCACCTCATGACTTATGATTTCTCTATTATGTTTGTTTCATTCATGCCTTACATACTTAGTACAATATTCGTACTGACGTCCGTTTTCTTTGGAAGCTGTGTTCATGCCCACAGGTAGACAGGGAGACGGCGCAGATCTTTACGAGCTATCAGCAGATTTGCAGAAGCACTCCATTATTCCGGAGGTGCTAATCGAGTTTATACTTTTGTGTATATATATATATATATATATATATATATATATGTATAAGTATTTTGGGCACGACGGGGTCTTGCCCGGGTACCCATCACGGCCCCTAGCTGGGTCGTGACAGAAGTGGTATCAGAGCAGTTCAGTCCTAGGAACTGTCTACGAGCCATGTCTAGTAGAGTCTGGTTTATGGTGTGTTGCGCACCACATCAGTAAACAAGAGGCTACAGGGCATTTAGGAAAAAAATGACCATCTTTCTTCTCATGAGATCGTGCGATAGAGCCATGTATGAGATTTTATCCTCCTTAATAGCGTGTTGTGATTTCAGAATGCCGCCAAAGGGAAAGGTTACAGCCGCCCAGAAGGGCAAGACTACGATAAAGAGGCTGGTGGAAAGAGAGCCGCCAATGACTGTGGAAGAGGGCGAGTCACAAATTGAGGCTACATCTAATACTTTCTCTACCCCTCCTAATGTGGAAGAACAAGGAGGAGCTCCAGCTCCAATTCCTCCACCGGTTTCTTCGGGTCAACAAGTGACCGAGGCCATTCACTTATTGACACAATTGGTTGCCGCACAGGCACAGCGGCAAAATGTGAGCTCAAGTGATCAGGCAGCAAGTACTAGGGCCCGTGATTTTATGAGTCTAAATCCTCCAAAGTTTTTCGGGTCAAAGCCGGATGAATACCCGCAAGGTTTCATAGATGAAATGTTGAGGACATTGAGGATTTTCCATGCCTCCGAAACTGAATCCGTGGAGTTGGCATCTTATAGAATTCGGGATGTGGCAGTTTTATGGTACAACAACTGGGTATTATCAAGAGGAGAGAATGCGCCTCCTCCGGTTTGGCAAGAATTCGTGGATGCATTTATTCATCACTATTTGCCACCCGAGGTCTGCCGAGCTAGAGCGGATAGGTTCTTAAATTTGAAACAAGGAAATATGAGTGCCCGGGAGTATAGCCTTCAATTCAATTCGTTGGCTAGATATGCCCCGGCTATGGTGGCCGATATGGGAGATAGAGTGCATAGGTTTGTAAGTGGCCTAGGGACACATTTGTTCAAAGATTGCTTAACGGCTTCATTGCAATACGGGATGGATATAACCCGCATTCAAGTCCATGCTCAAAATCTAGAAGAGCAACGACATCCACAAAGAGGCGAGCGTGATATGGATCAGGGGCCAAGTAAGAGGGCCAGATCCATAGGTGCTGGTAGCGACCATAGAAGGGGATCGAGGCAGACGTATTCTAGGCACTCAGGTCAGTCGGTAACTAGTATACCTCCACGAGGTGCAGACCAGGGGTCCGACTTCTCTAGTCACCTCGGACTGGATCAGAGTTTCACCGAGTCGAGCTCTCGGTATAGGAGTGATTCAGGCCAGAGGAGTTCATCTATACCACAATGTACCCAGTGCGGTAAGCTACATTGGGGACCATGCCGATTGGGCTCGGATGTTTGTTATGTTTGCAGCCAGTCAGGTCACATTATGAGAGAGTGATCGTTTCGAAGCGGTAGGCACACGGTTCATCCTGCAGGATCAGCGGCTGGTTTTTCTTCGGTACGCCCGGGAGGGCAGACTTCCCCGGTTCCGGCAGGGCGAGGTAGAGGCAGAGGGGGAGCAACTACTTCAGGTACCACTTAGCCCAGTATATATGCTTTAGCTGAGCGACAGGATCCAGAGTCATTGCCCGATGCCGTCACAGGTATATCTGTACCTTTGATAATGTGTGAAAGGAGAAATAAATATTTATCATATTAAACAAGTATGAATTGAGAGGTTTTATGCTATGTAGCGACGGTAATCGGTAAAGTACGATATGTGGTATTAACAGTTTTTATATATGTATATCCTTGAGGATAGTATTGATCCACCACTGGTAATCTATATGAAATACCTTTAGAAATACTACCGATAAGACTTAAAGGGGATTGTGAGGACGATGCTACACAAGCTTTAAGGAAGTAGGGTGTGAAGGGTGGAACCTCCAAGATAGCAGTTGCGAAAGAATAGAGAAAAGATAGGGTCAGTTAGAAAAAGTAAGAGAGTGACATATGCTACCGAGCAAGTTAGTTATTGATGAAGGCTTCCTTATCGTGCAGACTATATTGCCAATATATATTTTATGAAGATTTGAGTGTGAGGAAAATATACGAGACATGAGTTATAGCACTTTAGAAGTTACCACTACAAGATTATGGAGTTAGTAGTACGAGGCTGCATAACCAATAAAGCACATGAGAGATGTCCTAGAAGAATTTACTGTATGATGAAAAGGGAATGGGAAAGATGTAAGTTAAGAACCAAGCATGAAAAAGGTATGTACGTTTTATTTTCATGCTTTTGGGTCGTATGTGGCCATAGATATGTTGCTATTATGTTGTGGCCTTGTGAGGCAATGATATTATGAGTTGTTGTGACAGGGTGGTAGTACCATATTACAGGGGAAACTCTGGCAAAATTTTCGTAGAATCCCGAGTGATTAACATTCAAGGATGAATGTTCTAAAAGGGGGGAAGAATGTTACACCTCAGAAATTTCCCCGTGAACGTACCACGAATAGACTAACGGAGAATACAGGTATATGATGTTTTGAGGAGAAGGGAACGACGTTTGACGACCTTAATTAAGATTTCAAAGGCAATGGCAACAAGAGATAGGTTATGCTCCACAATGACTAAATTATAGGTTTTGAAGACTTGAAAGTCGCAGATTTGCACTTTGGCCTAGTCGACCGTAAAGTGAAATACGGACCATAAAGTGGTATACGGCCCGTAAACCACCATATCGTATTTCAAACTCACAAAACTTCAACTTTCTGTCAAACGTTTAAATGGTTAAATATGACTTGGAATACGGACCGTAAATTGAAATACGGCCCGTAAACTGCGATCGTAAATCACCATGATCCTCAACATACCTTTCTGGTTTTGATATGCTTAAATACAGCCCGTAAACTGGAATACGGACCGTAAACTAGGTTTATGACCACTATACACTTCAGCTACTGTTCATTCCGGATCAGATTTTAAGTCATTAAAAGGAGGCCCAAGCTCATAAAATTAAGTTCATCTCCATGACATTTCTCTGTAGAAACCTCTAGAATACTCTCCACTCTTCACTTAAAAGAAAACAAAGGAAATCAAAGATCAATATCAAGAATTCAAGTGAATCAAGTGTATGAAACTCATCAAAGCTCATCCAAGTTAAGAAATTTCAAGGGAAGCAAACTAGGGTTTTGGGTGCAAGAAGAACAATACCACTCAAGGCTTGTTCCTACAACATCTAAGGTAAATTTTATGGCCTTTACATGTTATTTTGGGTATAGAAGAGTTGAAACACTTGGATTATAGAAGGATGTAAGAAATGGGTCATTAATGAGTGAATAGTGTCATGGTAGGATGATAGTTAAATTGAACCATGATCATTGATAAGTTGTAATTATAAAAATGCTATGAATGACATTTAGAACATGGAATAAGTGTCCTATGCAAGAAAAATGCAACAATGGACCATGGCCATGATTATGGAGAAATTGAAGACAAATTATGAAATCCGGATATTGTAAACGAATGATGAGTGTTGTCTATCATACTGAGAATGTTGTTATGAATATTTGAGAGCTGATATAGAATATGGGAAGATTTGTATAAACGAAGGAAATGCTGCCCAATTGTCCCTAGAAATAGTCACGCGTTCTTATAGTTGATTAACTGACGTTGATGTGAATTCTCTTGAAGGTAAAGACGCGAATATTGAAGAGGAACGATCAAGCAGTAGAATAGCTAAAGGAAAAGGTATGTAAGGCTAGTCATTTCTTTCCAAGGCATGAATCCTATGATATGATATTATTTCCCTACATTTCCATGGCTTCCTTATATTCTGGAACCAAGAGCCTATGTTCATGGATAGCCACGTAAGATTAGGATAAGAGACATGTTCTGAGCACGATAACAGAGATGATAAGCTTAAGACTAAAGATTCTAGAGTTCATGGTATAATGTTTAAACAAAGCTAAAGACATTAACTACGATCTATTGGTAATGCTTGATGTATACACTCACCTTATATACTAATTCCTTCAAGGTGAGGAGGAATACCTATGAATGCTCCATAATGTAAGCGGGGGCTCTCGACCTTACGTCACCCCGACATTGTTATAGATTGTCCATAAGCCTCAATGCATGTCCTATAACCAATGTTTCGGGAAACTAAGAGTCTATGTTCATAAGGATTTCATGTGAGATAACGGTAAGAGATACGCTATAAAAATGATGATGGAAATGATGAGCTTAATCCCAAAGATTATAAAGACTATCATACGATATTTATATGAAATTCGTGCTACGAATATGATGTGATTTTCATAGATTGTCTTTAAATTTAAATGTGTGCGTTAATGAAAGGTTACGATAAGCTTATGAGATGTATGCGATGGCAATGATAATGATGAGATATATTGATCCTTGTATGATACATGTGATATGGTTGAGCCACTATGTGGCCGAATACGGAAGATATATATGTGGTATTGTCGAGCCACTACGTGGCCGAATACGGATATTGTCGAGCCACCACGTTGCCGAATACGAATATTGTCGAGCCTTACGTAGCCGAATACGGATAATGTTTTATGTGTATGAGAAGCTACGGTACTACGATGATGAATTATATGACATAATGATGTATACGCTATGATGATTCATGTACGACGATTATGTATATGTGATATATGTATGAAATGTATTCATCCTTAAAGGTCGCGCAGGTTTTTCCTTCACCTCATGACTTATGATTTCTCTATTATGTTTGTGTCATTCATGCCTTACATACTCAGTACAATATTTGTACTGACGTCCGTTTTGTTTGGACGCTGTGTTCATGCCCACAGGTAGAAAGGGAGACGGCGCAGACATTTAGGAGCTATCAGCAGATTTACAGAAGCACTCCATTATTCCGGAGGTGCTAATCGGGTTTATACTTTTGTGTATATATATATGTATAAGTATTTTGGGCACGACGGGGTTTTGTCCCGTCCATATTTCTAGTACTCTAGTAGAGGCTCGTAGATACGTATGTGTGGGTTATATGTGTCACGACCCAACCCCGTAGGCCGTGACTAGTGCCCGATCTGGGCACTCAAACGCATTCCAGTATATAGCAGAAGCCGACTAGGCTTTATTTCAAATTTAGCTAATTTCTAGAAAAATTTCGGCAGAGTCTCCTTTGTTTTACGGACTATCCCAAATACCCTGCACGCAGAAAATACCAACAAAGGCCACACAGGGCCAACAGAGCAACATTTAAATATATGCGGACCGGCCGCCGCGGCGAATGGGATCGCCCAAACACAACATATACATACATCTGTACAGAAAGACCCCAACCCACGAATATGTCTACAGACCTCTAAACAGACCGACAGAATTATGACGGGATAGGGCCCCGCCGTACCCATGAACGAGAATATACATATATAGAAATGACAGACTGTACCAAAAGATGGCTCTGAATAAAAGAGCGCTCCAAAATAGCAGAATAAGATCCTAAGCGGGCGGATCAGCAAACCTGTCGTCGGTACCTGCGCGGCATGAAAACGCAGCCCCCGCGGAAAGGGGGTCAGTACGAAATATGTACTGAATATGTAAAGCCTGAATTACGGAGACAAAATCATAGCTGGTACAGAACATACAGAAAGTAAACGGAAAATCCAAAGTATCAGATACGTATTTTTAAAACATGCAGAGTGTGTACAGAAACATATTTCATATCAAATCCGGCCCCTGCCAAGGGACTCGGCAAACAGAACGTGGCCACCCTCCCGACGCTGGTGCCACAACACAGAAGAATCAGAATAGGGGCATAACCCCGTAACATAATATGTCATATCAGATGGCCATAGTAAATCATATCAGAACAAGCGTACATGGCACAGCATACTCCACAAACCCATGTACGCGTATACCTGCCCCCTCACATCGAGGCACGGCGAACAATGCAAAGGATCACGCTTGACAACATATCCTGGCCCGGGCTCAGTGCGGGAAACATTGGGGCATCCACGAATGGAGTAGTGAGAAACTAAATGCAGTTAAAATATCATAAATATTTTCAGAGACTCGATGAGGCATATCAATGACAAACCAATTTAATGAAGTCAGACGGGATTGTAATAAGTGGGTTTCAGATGTCATAATGAATTACAGAAGCATAACCTTTCTGATGTCGTTCCAAGTGACAAAAAGATTCATAAGACTTAAGGAAATATTTAAAATAGTTTTTGTTTAGTAGTTAAAAGAGCAGTCAGAACATTCCTTTCAAAACCGTTCGAAAACAGGCCTTAAGTACAATAAGGGTAAAACCGGGAATAGTGGGCCCACCTCGGAACAAACAAGGCGGTGGGCTCAAATTACGCGTTTTCAGCTTATGGGGTCACCTACGAAGGTTCTACGGACATTCTATAACTTTTCATAAAGTTTGGGGAAAGTTTGCATAATTTTCAAGAAAGCATACAAAAAGGGTTCAATTCTATTGAACGAAAATGTAACAATTTCAGACGCGGATTCCGATGAGCGGAATATCCTCCGAGGCGTAAATCCGATCCTAGTACTTCTAGGACATGCCAAAAGAAGACTCGGGATAGCTTTACATACCCTTTGAGCTTTTTAAGTCTATCCAAGCTCACTTCCCGTTTCGTCGAAAATCTGCAAATGGTCACATTTACCAATTATGAGTTATGGATGCCACAAATTCAACTTAATGCCTACCTGCCTACCGAAATTTCGGCAGCACTTCCCCTATACATATAGCACCCCCGAGAATTCAACTCGGCTCAAAACCATCAACAACAACCCAAACAACAACATCAACATCAACAACAAACATTAGAGATACAATATCCTTCAACTAGCCATCATTCTAACAAAGTGACATAACCTTCGCCCCAACCTAAATCTTTAAACTAATATCAATGATTTCACATTCATTATCAATCAAGATCATCACAATATAGTTTTAGAAATATCTCATATCGTTTCCTCAAGTTATACACACGATATACATAATATACAACTTTCCGCCAAAGTCACAACTTGTTCAAAACATCAAATCTTTGGCATACATATTAATAACATGTTTCCAACTTCCAAATTCATCAATGATCATCACAACTAACAACCAAATAACTTCATTTTCCTAATATCGGAAAATCATACTAAAACGACATAAGTTTCTACATTCCATTCCAATACAAACTTATATCATTCTATCTTCATTTACATTGCAAGCATCACAATAACACACTAAGCAACTCAATCCATTTTCCATTCCAACTTCAACATAGTACACGGCCATATGCCCTTCTATCAACATCAACTAAATTCATGCAACTTTCAATTCCAATATGCATTTCATCACAACCACAACTAAGAGATAACATGAATTCTATACATTGTGGCTATACAACATATACATACTCACGGCCATATAGCTATAACACACACCCACTTTGCAAACTTCCATTCCTTCACACAATCAACACATTCCCACATGCTACAACACAAACAAAACATCATAACACAACAAAAAGAGTTGGATTCTTACCTTTTTCCTTAGTCTTCTTCACTTAAACAAGTGGTCAAATTAAGGAACCAAGTGCTTCTTCCTCCAAGACAACTACACCAAGTTGAAGAGGCTACTCAATTTAGTAGGAAAACTACAAAAGAAAAATTTTTGGAGCAATATTTTTGATGGCCAATTTTCTTAGCCAAACACGAAACCCTCTTGCTCTTTCTCTCTTGCTTGTTTTGTTTTTCTTGCTTTCAATTGTCTTGAACCTTCTATGTATATGATTGAAGACTTGGTCACATGACCAAGCACATGACCAATAAAATGGGCTTGGATCAAGGCCAAGCTCCCTATTTTGGGCCTCAATTCCATTTCAATTTTTTTTTTAGCCCAATGACTTGTGAATCATATTTTATGATTCCCGAAACTAATTTTCAAAATTCCAAAATTGCCCTTAGCCTTATTCAACACTTCCACATTAATATTCTTTCATGCACAACTCCTATGTCAAATAAAAATTAATTATGACCTTATTTCTTACAAGTCAAGAATATTTCCAAATTTTTCCAACGTGTGAAAACACGGGATATAACAATATGGTCTCACAAGGTCACTACTGTATATATGTAGATATGTGTACATTATCTTTTGATAGCCAAAGGGCTTATGTATATAAAAGTATTTATGTTCTTTAATGAAAATGATTTTCTTATGATTATGAGTTTATGAATGAAAAAGGAGGCTTAATGAGTATGATGAGTAGTAGAACGAGCGGTGCTCGGTGGTCAGCCCCGGGTACCCGTCACGACCCCTAGCTGGGTCGTGACAGATCTGCTGAGGTTCTCGGGTACTTCTGGAGAGGACGCTTATGAGTTCATCTTGGATATGCATGAGTTGCTACATAAGATGGGGATCGTAGAGTCCCATGGAGTTTACTATGTGTCCTACCTATTTCGTGGTGGTGCGAAGACTTGGTGGAGGTATTTTATTGTTTGCAGATCTGAGGGTTCTCCTCCCCTGACTTAGACTCAGTTCTACCAGGCCTTCATTAAGAAGTATGTGCCTCGGGCTGTGAGGGAGACTCGTAGGGATGAGTTTCTACATCTACAGTAGAGAGGGTTGTCTGTGGAGGCCTATGTGACTCGCTATCTGTATCTAGCCCATTATTCAGCTCTTTTGATTCCTACTGAACCTGACAAGATTAGTCACTTTTTTGGTGGGCTCGTCGGTTCTCTTCAGATTTCTAGCCATCTGATGGAGGCTATGGGGGCTTCTTTCCAATCCATTATTGAGCATGCTTCTTTGGTTGAGGCCGCTAAATCCCCTGCATTCAGAGGGGGTAGTGAGAAGAGGTAGCGTCTAATTGGGAGTTATGGTGGTACTAGTTCACGGGGCGCCGATCAGTCTTCTAGGCCATATCAGCCATATTACGGCCTCCCTATACATTCAGCTTTGCAGGCTTCCTCCAGTGAGCCACCCAAGCAGAGAGCTCCTGAGAGCTCGTTTTCTCGACCAGTAGACAGGGTTGTCCTAGCCGGGTCCTCAGCTTCAGTTTATCAGTCTCTGCCCTCCAGGGGATGCTTTGTGTGTGGAGAGATTGGCCATATTACTAGGAGGTGTCCTCGATCCATGCAAGATCATCACTCCCAGAGGACTTTGGCATCGTTAGTTACTCGAGGAGGTATTTCTTAGAGGGGCGGCGCTCAGTCAGGCCACAGTGGTTCTCAGGTTTCTAGATATGGATCCTAAATTGGTAGGGATGGCTCCAAAAGTTCTAGACGAGGATCTCAATCTAGACGTGGTGGAGCCCAGTGTTACCCATTCCCCGATAGACGCGAGGCAGAGGCCTCAGATGTTGTTATTTTAGGTACCATTTCTGTCTGACATAGAGCAGCTTCCGTGTTATTTGATCCTAGATCCACTTATTCATAAGTGTCTGCATATCACGTCGTTGATTGGGATTTTCCTTGTGATAGCATAGCTATACCTGTTCATGTGTCTACTCTGATTGGAGATTCTGTGGTCGTTGATCGAGTTTATCGGTCGTGTTTGGTTACTTTTATGGGGTATGACACTTGGGTAGATTTGATGATTCTTGGTATGGTGGACTTTGATATTACCTTAGGTATGACCTGGCTTTTTCCTTATCATGCGATCTTGGATTGCCATGCCAAGACAGTTACGTTAGCCATGTCGGGCATTCCTAGACTTGAGTGGAGGGGTACTCCTAGCCCCGCTCCGAAGAAGATGATTTCCTTCCTTCAGGCGAAGAAATTAGTCAACAAGGGGTTTTTAGCTATCTGGCTCATGTCGTGACACTACTGTTGCATCTCCACCCCTTAAGTCCATTCCTATTGTCAGCGAGTTCACGAAGGTATTCCCGACCGATTTAATGGGTATGCCACCCAATCGCGACATTGACTTCTGTATTGACTTGGATCCGAGCACTCGCCCTATTTCTATTTCGCTATATCGGATGACACCGGCCGAGTTGAGAGAGCTTAAGGAGCAATTGCATGATTTATAGAGCAAGGGTTTCATTAGACCGAGTGTCTCCCCTTGGGGTGCTCCTGTGTTATTTGTGAAGAAAAAAATGGATTGATGAGGATGTGTATTGATTATCGCCAGCTGAACAAGGTTACTATTCGGAAAAAGTGTCCTATGCCTCGTATTGATGATTTATTTTACCAGCTTCACGGTGCTTCAGTGTTTTCGAAGATTGACATGCGTTAAGGTTACCACCAGTTAAGAATCAGGGCTGAGGATATTCTGAAGACAGCCTTTCCGACGAGATATGGACATTATGAGTTTCTGGTGATATCATTTGGGCTTACTAATGTTATATCCCATATTTTCATACATTGGGACGTTTTAAACTAAACGCGACAAGTTAAAGACAAGACTATTTTAAGATACGAAGTAGAGACTTTAACTTCCGGTTTCGTTTCAAGTCACAAGTTACCTATAAATTTCATTTGGTATAGAAGCATTAATGGAAACATTGGGATTAAATTAACCATGATTAGATTATTATGTGGGATTAAAAAACCAAATCAGTCCATAAAATAAGCCATAGTGGCCGTGTAAGAGGATTGAAGTGGTCAATGATCATTGACCCAAAATTTGAGTGGGACACATGTCCAAATCATGTAATGCATATATATAACACAAATTCTGATTCATTCATCACTAACTAGCTCATTTCCACATTTATAAAGCAAAAACAAATTAAGAGATAGAGAGAGAGGCTCTCGGCTACAAGCTGGCCGAGAATAACCTTCTCCAAATTGATCCAAAAATCAGTTTCTTAAGCAATTCAACTCCCTTGAAGGTGTGTATTAACATGTAGCATTCATTGGAATAGCAAGAACAAGTGTTAAAATTCAAGAAGTGAAAGTGAAGGGCTAGCCGATTGAAGGGTTTAGTTACAAGGTAAGAATTGATCCCTTCTCATGTGTTTTATGGTGAATTGAATGTTTATGATTGTGCATGTTGGTATTGGACTATTTTTCTTGAATTTGAAGTGGGCCGTGTGCTATAGACCTAGGTGAAATGATGCTTAATCTTCTTGTACATGTATTGGGAATGAATTGAATGTGTTGTAGTATGGATAAATGGATGAAAATCATGAAGTTGTTGTAGTTGTGTTGAAGCCGTGTAGGGGACTGCTTTAGGAGAAGTTATGGACTGTTTTGTGTCATGTTTTAATTGTTGTTTTTATGGAAATTGTGGTGTATTGTATGCATTATGGAAAGATGAATTGGGGTGTAAAAGAAATGAATTATGTTGAAGTAGGAAAACAGTCCCAAACCGTGGACTGTTTTAATGATAGGAGTGGATTAGTGCGTTTTGAATGTTGATTGTTGTTATGAACGTATAGTGAAAGTGAAGCTTAATGATTCAAGTTGAAATTGAAATGGTTTGTGGGCTGTTGTAAGAATAAATATGATGCTAAAACAGTTCCAATAATCGTATAAGTAATGTTGTAAACGCGTTGTTGTCGTTGTAGTTGAAGTTGGAAAACTGCGAATTGAAAATGGTAATGTTGTTCGTGCTGTTTGGCCGTGAATAGGGGACTGTTTTGAATGATGTACGGACTTTCCAAAGTTCCCTTAAGTCATGTTTAACCAAGTTTGGATTGATACTTGAAAGTATGATTCGCAATATTAGTTTGTAGTACTAGTTGGTTTGAATACGAACGAAACGTCGTCTAAATGTTAGAAAGGGATTGTTAACGTTAAAATGCATATTGAATTCCCTCGTAGACTAATCGTAGCTCTTGATATCTTGATATAGGATAAGTACCATTGGGAAGCAAGTACAAGTTATAATACGACTAAACGCTAAAGGTATGTAAAGCCTATTCCTTCTTTTTCTTGGCATGTCCTAGACATAAGTAAGAAATGATATGAACCTTAGGGTAAATTCTACTCTCTAGTTCCAAGCATAACTTATGATTCTATTCATTCCTTAATGTTATTGTCACGAGCCTACTATATTATTGACTAATAAATGATGTATAGAAGTTTCTACTCTTAAAGAATTGCATAATTAGAGGCATACTTGGCTTTCAAAAGCTACACCATGTTAAATTGATACATGTACATGAAATCTGAAACGTTCCTTGTTATAGTTTGTAGTGAATTTAGAAAGAACTTAATATGATCATTATCCTGATACTTGAGAGCTGATTAGTTTACTTATCTATTAAGTCTCAAAAGATGATTTGTATGTATGTGGTTGCTTATTACTCTGCTCGTGCTTACCGTTACATCCTTCACTTAGTCCCGGGCCAGGACACGTTTTCGTGCGTATATTTATTACATTATTCACCAAGTCCCTCTCTAGAGGGCCGGGACACGTTATATATATATATATATATATATATATATATATATATATATATATATATATATATATATATAATGATATGATGATATGATGATATGATGACATGATGATATGGGGATGGCGGCCAGGATGACATATGTTCATTATTCACCGAGTCCCTAACTAAAGGGCCGGGACACGTATATGTACATGTTTATGATGCCATGATTTTAATTACCGAGCCCCTCACTAGAGGGCCGGGACACGTTATATATGTTATATACAGAATGATTATTCAGCTTTGATTACAAAACTCTATATTGATATTGATATGAGAACGATACATATGAATTATGTTCAAAGGTAAGTTTTATGAATTTATGTTTGTTGCATTGTGTCCTACACACCTTGTCTCAGTATGAGTCTATTACTATATTTCATGCTTTACATGCTCAGTACATATTTCGTACTGACCCCCTTTCTTCGGGGGGCTGCGTTCATGCCCGCAGGTACAGACGCTCGTTTCGGAGATCCACCAGCCTAGGATATCTATTCAGCTACTTTGAAGTGCTCCTTTGTTCCGGAGCCTAGCTTGTGGTATAACTCCCTTTTGTTGTATATGTATGTGTTTATTCAGGGTACGGCGGGGCCCTGTCCCGTCGTATGATACTGTCAGTACTCTTAGAGGTCTGTGGACATTTGTGTGGGTCTGTATATAGTTGTTGTTGCGTTGTATGTATACGACTTATGTTTGGGGCGTACCCATTCGTAATGGCAGCCTTGTCGGCTTGCATGTATATATATGTTTGGGATGTTGCGTGTAGTGGAAGCCTTGTCGGCTTGCGTAGATATGTATATGTTGTTGTTGAAGATCGTAACTCCTCAGGAGACAGGTACCTACGACATACAGAATTGTGACAGCTTTAAAATAACGTCCTGCCTTTTTATACAAATAAGTTCATAATATGCTGGTTATAAAAGATTATAGTTAACAGGGGATATGAGTGTCCAACTCGGGCACTAGTCACGGCCTACGGGGTTGGGTCGTGACAACTAATGCCCCGGCTGCTTTCATGACTTTGATGAATGGCATCTTTAGGCTATTCCTTGATTCCTTTGTGATTGTGTTGATTGATGATATATTGGTGTATTCTAAGAGTAGAGGGGAGCATGAGAGCCATCTTCGCACTGTTCTTGGGTTATTGAAAAAGAATAGCTTGTTTGCTAAGTTTTCGCAGTGCGAGTTTTGGTTGGAGTCTGTGGCGTTCTTTGGCCATGTTGTGTCTAAGGATGGGATCATGGTGGATCCTCAGAAGATTGAGGCTATGAGAGATTGGGCGAGGCCTACTACTGTGATCGAGATATGTAGTTTTGTGGGTTTGGCCAGCTACTACCGCTGATTTGTGAAGGGTTTTGCTTCTATTGCTTCGTCTTTAACCAGATTAACTTTGAAGGATGTTCCCTTCCGGTGGTCCGATGAATGTGAGAAGAAATTTCAAAAGCTCAAGACTTTTTTGACTTCAGCCCCGATTCTGGCATTACCATGGAGGATAAGGATTTTACGGTCTATTGTGATGCATCTCATATGAGTTTAGGTATTGTGCTGATGCAGGAGGGTAGAGTCATAGCCTATGCTTAACATCAGTTGAAGATCCATGAGAAGAATTACCCTACCCATGAGTTGGAGTTGTTGGCCGTGGTCTTTGCTTTGAAGATTTGGAGCCATTATTTGTATAGTTTCCATTGTGAGGTTTTCACCGATCACCGTAGCCTTCAACATGTGTTTACCTAGAGAGATCTTAATTTCAGGCAGCGCCGATGGATGGAGCTTCTAAAGGACTATGACATCTCTTTTTTATATCATCTAGGGAAAGCCAATGTTGTTACTGATGCCTTGAGTCGCAAGGCAGTGAGTATGGGGAGATTAGCTCAATTGATTGTTTCAGAGCACCCGTTGGTCATGGAGGTTCAGACTCTGGCCAGCAGTTTCGTTCGTCTTGATATTTCAGCCCCAGGGAGAGTTTTTGCTTGTGTTAAGGTGAGATCATCCTTATTAGATCAGATGAGGACTCATCAGTTTGAGGATGCTCAGTTGAGCAAGATTCGAGATAAAGTTCTGAGGGGTAAGGCCAAGGAGGCCATGATTGATCCTAAGGGCACTTTGAGGATTAAGGGGAGCATGTGCGTTCCTCGTGTTGGTGATTTGATTCATTTGATTTTGACTGAGGCCCATAGTTCTCGATATTCCATTTATCCGGGGGCGACTAAGATGTCTCGTGATTTGACACAGCATTATTAGTGGCGTCGGATGAAGAGGGATATAGCCAATTTCGTGGCTAAGTGTGGTAATTGCCAGCAAGTTAAGTATAAGCACTAGCAACCCAGTGGTGTACTTCAGGGGATGCCCATTCCCGAGTGGAAGTAGGAGAGGATGGCCATGGATTTTGTTGTGGGTCTCCCAAAGACCCTGGGTAAGTTTGACTCGATTTGGGTGATAGTTGATCGGTTGACTAAGTCTGCTCATTTCATTCCAGTTCAGATTGCTTATACCGTGGAGAAGTTAGCCAAGTTGTACATTCGGGATGTTATGAGATTGCATGGGGTTCCTATTTCTATCATATCTAATCGGGGTACTATGTTCACTTAACATTTCTGGAAAGCTTTTCATGAGAGTTGGGTACCTGATTGGATCTTAGTACAACTTTTCACCCCCAGAACGATGGGCAGTCCGAGTGGACTATTCAGGTGCTCGAGGATATGTTGAGAGCTTGCGTTATTGATTTTGCTGGTCATTGGGATCAGCACTTGCCGTTGGCAGAGTTTGCGTACAACAACATTTATCACTCGACTATCGACATAGAGCCTTTTTAGGCTTTGTATGGTAGGAGATATAGATCTCCGATTGGCTGGTTTGATGCTTTTGAGGTTCGACCTTGGGGTACCGATCTGTTGAGAGAGTGTGGGTGATTCAGGCCAAACTTTTGGCAGCTCAAGTCGACAGAAGATGTATGCGGTCCGGAAGGTCTGAGATTTAGAGTTCGTTGTTGATGACCAGGTTCTATTGAAGATTTCACCCATGAGTGTTATGAGGTTTGGGAAGAGAGGCAAGTTGAGTCCGAGGTATATTGGGCCATTTGAGATTCTTGACCATGTGGCGATGTTGCTTTGGAAAAATGTGTATTTACGTGTAGTACCGCTAGATTGCGTCTGAGTTTATTATTTTGGGCCACTCTTGGCCGTCCATTTCTGCTAGTATCACCGCTCCTCCAGAGAGTACCTGGCAGACCACATATGGACCTTGGCAGTTGCGTGCAAATTTCCCTTTGTACTCGTCTTGGTGCGGAAACACTCATTTGAGTAAAGGTGGAGCTCTTACTCGCTTGTTGAAAGCGCATGCCATTCTTTGTTGGTATAATTAACCGTAACACACGGCAACCATCCTCTTTTCATCGATTAGTTCTAGTTTCTCGTGTCTGCTTCATACCCATTCTGCGTTGTCCAACTTTTCTTCCTGAATGATCGTTAGTGATGGTATTTCTACTTCGGCAGGTATGACTGCTTCGGTGCCATAGACAAGCAAATATGGAGTTGTTTCAGTGGAAGTCCGAGTTGTTGTTCGATATCCAAGCAACTCGTAAGGTAGCTGTTCATGCTAACACTTGTAGTTGTCCGTCATTTTCCTTAATATCCTCTTTATATTCTTGTTGGCCGCCTCCAGAGGTCCATTCATTTGTGGTCGATAGGCAGTTGAATTTCGATAGGTTATTTGGAACTGTTTACAGACGTCCTTCATCAGGTGACTATTCAGATTCGCTCCATTGACTGCTATGATGAACTCTGGTATGCTGAAATGGCATATGATATTGTTTCACACGAAATCGGCTACCACCTTCTTTATTACTGATTTGTGCGATGTAGCTTCCACCCATTTGGTGAATTAATCGATGGCGACCAAGATGAATCAATGTCCATTTAAGGTGGTAGGCTCGATGGGTCCACTAACGTCCATGCCCCAAGCGACGAACGGCTAAGGTGAGCTCATAATGTTAAATTCGCTCGATGGGACTCTGGTCAGATCTTCATGGATTTGGCATTGATGACATCTTTGTACAAATTTGTAGCAATCGCTTTCCATTGTCATCCAGTAGTAACCTACTCGGAGGAGTTTCTTAGCTAGAACGAATCCGTTCATGTAAGGTCCATAGGTTCCAGCATGCACCTCTTCCAATAATTTTGTGGCCTCGGCTGCATCGACGCATCGTAGTAATCCTAGATCCAGCGTTATTTTGTAGAGAATTTCTTTGTCCAAGAAGAATCTATTGGCCATTCTCTGAATGGTTTTCTTTTAGTTGCCTGAGGTGTTTTCAGGATATTCTCCCCTTTCTAGGTATACCTTTATACCATGGCTTACCATCAGGCTCTGCTTCTAAAAGGGAACAATAAGCACGTTCTTCTTTTAGACTTATCTCTAGCGGGTCAATGTGACTGCTTTCGGGATGTTGTACCGTGGATGCTATGGTGGCCAGAGCATCAGCGGACTCATTTTGAGCCCTTGGTGTATGTTTTAATTAAATCTTTCTGAATTTCTTGCACAACTTCTGTGCGAGGTTCATATATGGCAAGATCTTGGTGTTCTTTGTGGCCCACTCGCCTTGTACTTGGTGGATCGGCAGATCTGAATCACCTACGACCAATAGCTCCTGGATGTCCATATCCAAAGCCAATTGCAGGCCTCATATTTGGCTAGTTTGGTGGTGCATCGGACTTGAGTTTTGCGGTAATCGGGTAATGTTGCCCGGTTTTTTATACCAAGACTGCTCTGATTCTTGAACTCTTGTAATTAAATGCAACGTTGAAGAATAATCTCCATCCTAAATAGGGCTCGGCTATGTCTTCTTCTATCGTCAATACTCTTTCGTTTGGGAGTGGGTTTGAAGTGGTCCAAAATCTTCGTCGACTAGGCTTTCAGACAGTAAGTCGGCCAATACTTGTCCTTTGACGGCCTTTTGTGCTATATATACAATGTCGAATTCACTCAATAGCATTTTCCATTTGGCCAATTTCCCGATAGGCATGGGTTGGCGAAAGATGTATTTCAGTGGATCCATCTTGGATATGAGGTGAGTAGTGTATGATGACAGGTAGTGCCTCAGCTTTTGGGATACCCACGTCAAGGTACAACACGACTTTTCCACCAGTCTGTATCTTGCCTCGCAGGCGCTGAACTTCTTGCTCAAATAGTAAATTGTGAGCTCCTTCTTACCGGTTTCATCATGTTGTCCTGACACGTATCCAAAAGCATTATCCGATACCGACCAGCAGTTGGCATGACTTTCTAGAAATCGTTGTGGGCTTTAGAATATTTTCGAGAAAATGGGGCTTTAAGCAAAAATGAGTTGACTCAAAGTTAACTTTTGAGTAAATGAGCCTTTTTCATAAATTCGTCGATTACGAGAGGTCCGGATGATCATTTAGAACTTGTGTGCATATTCTTTTCGGTTCCCAATGCACTCGGGTGCATTTTGGGACCTAGGTTGGAAAGTTAGTTTTGAGGAATCGGGGGTTAACTAGGTCAACGAGGCCTCTGATGGGAATTCTAAGGCTACCAGTGCGTTCGTAGCGCGTTTTTATGTATATTAGTACATTTGGTTTGTGTTCGGGAGGTTCTGGGATGGTTCTGAAGGTCCATTTCAAGTTTGGAAGACACTAAAAACATTTGGTGTCTGGTGACTGCTTTGGCTCCAAGCGGGCACGAAGCGCACGCAAAAATGAGCGCGAAAGCATGGCCAAACTGCTAGAGTGCTAGCCAAATAGCTGGAGCGGTCGCGCGGCAGCACTAGCCGAGCCGCTAGAGCGGTCGCGCTGCAGCGCTGGCCGAATGGCTGGAGCGGCCATGGGTCAGATTTTCTATTTAAAAACTTTATAAAACCCTTCTTCCTCCCATAACTTCTATTATATTTTCTTACCACCTTGGAGGCGACTTGAGCTGTTTATGGTCAAATTTCTCTTGGAAGTAAGTTCCCTAATCCTAATCTCTTTCATTTTCTTTCCTAAGTAAGAATCCATGCTAGAAATTCCTAAAAGCTTAAGATTTAAAAAGGGTTTATGGGGTTTTTCATAAAAGGGTTTTAAAAACGATTTGGATTCCTAAGCTATGGTTAAATGTTGTGGTTCATACTAGATAATGTCATATCTAGGCTTGTTAATCATTAATCTTCGATTCTAGAGTTGATTTCCATGAATTAAGTTAGGGTTCTTAGACCCAAATTTGGGGGATTTCATAATAATGATGAATTTGAGAATTAATTAAGCATTCCTATGATTAAAGTAATGGGTTTTGACCTTTTGGTATTGAATTTGGTATTTTGATCATAAAATTCTTGTTTTTCCCTTGAGACCCACTTTTCCTAAATTAAGGGTTAGAATTTGACCCGAATAGAAAGTAGCCAATATGGGTATCATTATTCATGATTTCTTATATAGAATTTATATGTGATAGAGTTTGATTATTTGGAGACGCTTCAAAAGACAAGGCAGCGTGTGGGTTGGTGGCACCTATTCGGCTTCCAGGTAGGTTATGGCTTCCCTTTCGGTAGACTCCGGTTAGTTTTCCATATTCGTTTATTTGAAGGAATGGAGAATGCATTTGTAGGAATTGGAGATTTGAGATGGAATCTTAGGATGTATTGATGTGTGATTGTGTGTTTAGGTTTGTGGCCTGTAGATTATTTAGGATGTATGATGAGGCTTTCTTAAAAGTCGGTGGATTTTATGTGACTTGGGAGTAGCGGGTGATACCTTTTTCTGTGTCTAATGATGAGAATTCCCGTAATATGTGATTATTCATGTTATGCCTTCAATAGTGAATCTAGTTGATAAATGGAAGGATAAAATGCACCAATGATTGTGACTGAGTTCTAGATTGAGTTGTGATGAATGATTGTGAGTGTAGGGTGAGATTACTTGTTCTAAGCTAATAGGCTGATCTAGGGAAGTTGTAATAATGTATATCGATTTGTTTAACATGTTGCGTGTTTGGAACTAGCTACCTTGTTGTGTTGTGACTTGATTTTTCTATTGTGTTGGCTTGATGCCACGTGTTGTTAGTAAATATTGGAATCTGTTGTTCCATCTTGGTTGTGATGTTGTAGCATCTTATGGCTTGATGTTGGTACAAGGATAGAGTTCTATATGACTTGTGTAGTCTTTCCTGATATTGTTGGCGTACCCCTTTTGTTAGTACTTGTGACACTAATACATTATTGGCGTACCCCTTTGTTGGTACTTGTGATATTGAGCATGATTATTGATATTGATACATATATTGCACGCATTCTCATCCATTCATGATATACTGTTGATACACTGTTGGTACTTGAGGAAACATTGTGATGAGCTGGGCTCAGTTTGGATGAGAGTGACGTGAGGACCGATATCCGATGGTTGTCACGAAATCTGGTGAGTCACATAGTTGCTGAGGTTTGTGCCGGAACCGTGAGGTACATGGACTCCGCGGGTCCCCTAGGGCGGTGCCTGTAAGAACCACCCGTGGGCAAAGATCTAGGGTCCCGTCTGTCTATTGGGCAAAGATCCAGAACGGATGAAACTTATACTTCGCGAGTCACTTTGGGTTGTGCTACCGAGATGTCGATATTTCTATCCCGAGTACATGTGTACACAACATTTGCATGGCATTGCATTGCATTCATACAATATTGCATCGCATTCATACACTATTACATTGCATTACATTATGATTTGATTTTAAGATGTTTGGTGTTGTACTTGTGGTGTTGGATTCGGACTTGATATATTCAGACTTGGCACATTAGGGATTAGATGCTTTACTTAGGCAATGACGTGTACTTGGATCCGAATTTATTGATTGAACTTGTTGAAGTATCCCATAGACTGTCTGTATGATTAGTTATATGTTTGGTCTCAATGTGATGTAGGATAACGGGTGTCTTAATAATGAGTTGACTGCTAGACTAAAATAAACGAGTTAATGATATATGAGTTGCGAGATTGTTGTGAGATTAACTAGTGATTATTGGGGTGAAGTTAATGACTTAAAGGTTATAGATGTTATGATGCGTGGTAGATAGACGTATAACTTAGTTGGGTTGTTATCATGTTTATCTGTGAATTCTTTTACTGATATGTGTTTCTAACCATTGTCGGCCTATGATAATTACTCAGTACGCGTGGATTGTAATGATATTGCACTTGCTACCCCTTTTTGGGGTGTAGATTGTTTCAAGTGGTTGATTGTGATATGAAGCGAAATGGTGCGGTGCCTATCTGGAAGGCCTCCTCCCATTTCATTCCGGGACGGAGGTTGAGTCTTAGAATGTAGTGGTAATCTGAAATCATTAGTCGCTCTTGTGCTAGTCTACACCACGTCATGGGAAGTTAGATTGATTCTATAATTATTTATTATTGTAATCTCTTACATACTTGAGTTTATGGGAAATGTTATGATGTTCCGCGGTTATTTCTAAATATCTATTAATTTAAATGAATCGTCTTTATTTAATAGATGTGTTATTCAATGAGAGGGTTCGCCTACTGAGGAGGGAAAAGTAGGTGCCCGCGCGGCTCTAAAATGGGTCGTGACAAGTTGGTATCAGAGCTTAGGTTACCGGTCTACTAGGTACAAGAGCAATGTGTAGTAGAGTCTCGTGGAATGGTACGGAGACGTTTGTACCCATCCACGAGCGGCTATAAGGCATGTTAGGAAAAATCCCTTCATTCTTTCTATTCGTGCTACATTAGTCAAAAATTTATTTTTTAATTCCTTACATAAAGATTCAGAGAATACCGGATCACTTCCTACACAAGCAACTTGTTGATAAAATTAGGAGTCTCCCTCGGAGGGATTTCTCGAATGATCGTACCGAGGAATTCTATCGTACTCCGTGTAGCTATGGTTGTTGATCCTGCAGAGTCTACCCAAAGGTTCAAGCCAGATTGTAGGAAGTAGGCAATACGTTTTTGTATTTCTATGAGAAGCTCGATGGAACCCACGATTCCCAGTAGTAAGTCGTCGGCATATCGCGCGTAACAAATACTTATTAAGTATTGGTATCTCGGTAGGGTCCAATGGGTATCTAGGCGATTCCAATTGGTATATTTGTATCCTTGTTTTATCCTTCCTCGAACGGCGAACACTGATTCTCATGCATTTGATCTCGTACATTATGTGGTTGTATTGTATGAGAGGTGTCATCTCAGTTCATATGCGTGGCCTAGTTTAGTTCTAGCTTGGGAAAAAGGTTTCAACTTCGATAAGGTTTGTGATAGTATGCGTGACACAGGTGAACATTAGGGCAGACAATGATTTCGCAATGGTTAAGTTTTTAGTATTGGTATGCGAGGACGAGAGTGAGTTCACTATAGATTACCAGATTCGAGGAGTATAGTGATTGCGTGTGGTAGATAAGAGCATGACGATATTGTGAGAGAGCATAGAGAATCCGAATTCTTAAGACGATTGGTATTAGTACTTGTTGTATACATGGAATTGAGTCATGATAAAGAGGATTGGATAAAATATTCTTGAGCACTAAGAAGGAAGTAATTGGTTGTTATATCCCGTATTTCGCATATTCGGAAAATCTGAAATAATTGTGACTTGTAAGAGATGAGGTAATATTTTGACTTTGGTTAATATATATGTTGTGGTTCATGAAAAATATTGACACGAAAATATCAAGGAAGGCTAAGGGCAAAATTGGAATTTTGGAAATTAGTTTCGTGAATTACAAATTATTTAACCAAGTAATTGGGCTAGGAAAAAGTCACAAAAATAGAGGCCCAATTTAAAGGGGTGGCCGGCCAACCAACTATGGCCCAAGCCCATGTGGGATACTAAATGCAAGACAAATAAATATTGGAGGGTCCATGACTAGTCTTCATTTTTTTAGAAAGTTCAAGAACATAAAAGAAGGAGAGAGTGAGAGCTACGAAAAAAAAAGGGGCCATTCGGCCGTGTGAGAGAAAAAGAAAAAAAATTGTTGGAGCTCAAATCTTTGGTTCAAAATTCATCTCTTTTGAATTCCTACTAAGCCCGGAAACCCTCTTCAACGTGATGTAATTTTAGAGGCAAGAAATTACTTTTTTTACCAAGTGGAAAAATTGGAAAAGGTAAGAATTCTACTCCTTTCTTATGGAAAATTCAAATTGTTATAGTGAGTAGAATTTAATGAAAAATATGGAGATGTTGTGTGTGGTGTGTGAGCCGTGTGTGTGTGTGTGTGTGGTGTGGCCGTGGGGTGTTTTTGTGAAGGAAGATGAATTGAAATTGTTTAGTATGTTAATTATGTTGTTGTGGCCTTGTGATGTGAATGGAAGATTAATGGTTCTAGTTGGCATGAAAACAATTTGTTGTTAAGTTGTTGTCGGAAAGTATGTGATTTTTTTTATAATTTATGTAATTGTGGGAATGGAGTTGTAAGATGCAAATTGTTGTTGTTGTTGATGAAAATGGAAGATGGAAAATGTGTTGTGAATGTTGTGTCGAAGGTTGGAGGTTTCGGGTGAATTATGATTTTTGGTGGGATTGTTGTATATTTTGTAAAATGATATGAAATTCTTTGGAATTGCACGTGAATGATCTTAAATTGGTAGTGAGTGTGTAAGTGTCGATATTAGCTTGAAAATTCGTAGTTGAATTGAATGTTGATGAATTATGTTGAAAGGAAGGTTACTAATGTTAGAATGTGTTTTGAATTGATTATTGATGTTATTGGTATGGTTGTTGGCATTGTTGGTATGGTTGTTAATGAATTTGGCCGAGTTTAATTCTCGGGGATGTTGAATTTACAGGGGAGGTGCTGCCAAAATTTCTGTAGACAAATACTAATTAGAATTAAAATTCTAAGTACTTGTAGCTAATTTTTGGGTAATTGATAATATTATTGTAGATATTGGAGAGCCCGAGACTTGAGTCGGGATTTGTTTGGCGAGGGATCGAGATTTGGTACTGAGCGATCGAGGTATGTGAAGCTTACCTTTCTTCCTTTTTGGCATGACCTTTATGAAATAAACGAATGACATATATGTATGCTCTAAAGAAAATTCTACTCCTAGAGCCACTAGGATGGCCTATGTCTTTGATTTCCATAAACTATTCCATATGACTTGACACATGCCTATGATGTTTGAAGTACTAGTCAATACGTTTCCAGATGTGGTTCGAAAAATATTTGATATCGCCTAAGTTTGGATATGTATATTTCGGATATGTGCATATGATTCTAAGGCTCCGTTTGAAGTACCCTATAATGTTATTTGAATGCTCCTCAATATGAATGATACTAAATTTCCAGGAAATGACCTATGAAGTGTTTTCCGAAAGTTTTGTAATTTGAAAGTTCGCAACTTTTGTATACTAATTCCTATTGACTCGATACTTACTTTGAGCCTTCTGATATCAGTATATATATATGTGTGTAATTATTCGTCGAGTCCTGGAATATACTTATTGGTTTGCATATGGTTTCCGCACTACTCCGCTCGTGCCTACTACCCTGATATCGTTCGCCGGATCCCGGGCCGGTTTTGTGATCGTGCGCACTGTGTGAAATTCGGCAGTATGATGTGTTACGGTTCCCGAGACCTCGCCATAGGGCCGGGTACTGCTTATATACGGTGTTATGATGTGATATGGCATAAGATATGTTCTGGTGTTGTGATATGTTACGACGATACGATATGTTCGGGGATTGTACGGAGATATGAAACCTTCTGGCGTATGATGTGTTGTGGTGCCAGCGTCGGAGTGGCGGCCACGTTCCTGAGCCTTATGCATGATTTTTATTTGCATGATATATATATATATATATATATATATATATATATATATATATATATATATATATATGTGTGTGTGTGTGTTTTCTGCGCAGATTTTGATATACTTATTCTGTATCCATATTCTGTACTCCCCACTTCGGTTATGATTCGAATTTCTGTATTTCATGCTTTGCATACTCAGTACATATTTCGTACTGACCCCCTTTCCTCGGGGGCTACTTTTCATGCCCGCAGGTACGGATGTTCGTTTTGGTGATCCTCCAGTATAGGATACATATTCTGCCACTTGGATTACTCCTTTTGATACGGAGCTCGTATTTTGGTACATATCTTCTGTTATAAATATTCTGTATATATGACTATTTGGGTACGGTGGGGCCCTGTCCCGTCATATGTTCTGTCATGATTGGTAGAGGCCTGTAGTCATATATGTGGGTCATGGGTCATGTTTGTTCGTTTGTGATAATGATCTGCGTCTTAATGCGGTCCCGTTTGCTATTATGGCCAAAACGGCCCATTTGTCTATATATGTGTGTATATCTGGGCGATGTGTATTCCGCCAACTTATCGGATTTGATGTGATGTTTTGTACGGGCGACCGCTTAAGACGACATTTGTTTCAGCATCTGCTTAAAATTTACGTATGTTAAGTTTAGCTAAGTCTTTGATATGTCGATTCGGTACGTAAGTCCGTTTGGGTGTCCAAATAGGGCACCAGTCGCGGCCCACGGGGCTGGGTCGTGACAGAAGTGGTATCAGAGCGAGGTTGTCCTCGGAATGTCTACAGGCCGTGTCTAGTAGAGTCTTGTTTATCGGTGTGTTGTGCACCACATCTACAAACAGAAGGCTACAGGACATTTAGGGTGTTACCTTTCTTTGGATCTTAGATCGTGCGATAGAGTTGTGCTATTAGGATGATCGCTTCTGACTGATTGTTATGTTTACAACGATGCCTCCGAAGAAGACAACGGCTGCCCAGACGGGCAAAGCAGTGGCAGGACAGACCAGTCAGATACAGAGGGTTACTCGCGCTCATGTTCAGACTATGCCCGATATTGCGCCGCAGTCAGGGGGCTCTGCTACGCCATCATCATCAGAGGAGCCTGAAGCGGCTCCACCAGTAGCTCCAGAGGCTCCAGCGCCCGCGCCCCCAGCTCCTCAGCCAGGGGCGGAGGATAGGGCGATGAGAGAGGTTGTTTAGTTGTTGACGACATTGGTAGCAGGACAGGCTCGCAGACACGGACTAGGGGGTGATGATATGGACAGACGTGACAGTCTGAGGGTTCTTGATTTCTTGACTTATGGTCCTCCAGAGTTTTACGGGTCCAAGCCCGAGGAGGATCCCCAGGATTTTATTCGACAGATGCAGCGTGCGTTAAGACTAGTCAGGGCTTCTGAGACTGAGTCTGTCGAGTTAGCTGCACACAGATTGCGAGATGTTGCGATTAATTGGTATGAGTCATGGAGCTGTCCAGAGGGGAGGATGCTCCACCGGCCGTATGGGACGAGTTTGTAGCTGCCTTTCTCAGCCACTTTTTGCCCCCAGAGTTGCGGCGGGCAAGAGTTCACAGATTTTTGCAGTTGCGGCAGAGAGGCAGGAGTGTCCGAGAGTACAACTTGGAGTTTGATTCTCTGGCTAGATATGCACCTGCCATAGTAGCTGAGATGCCTGATCGGATGCACCGGTACGTGATAGGGTTGGATCGCTACTTGATTGACAGTTGTATGGCGATGGCATCGCAGACTGGTATCGACATTGCCCGGTTACAGGCTTATGCGCAAGGGATGGAGGACCGGCACAGAGAGAATCAGTCGGGCAGAGATCGTGATAGGAGACAGCCCAAGCGGGCCAGGTCAGGTGGGTATTCTGGAGAGTCTTGAGGCGGGCAACCTCAGCAGCAGCAGTCTAGTAGATATCCTCCTTCGTCAGGCCGGGGTACATAGTCTACAGGTAGACGATTTGGCAGTGCATGGTATTCTGGAGCGGGCCAAAGTTCCAGAGCCTCGGGTTCGCAGATGAGCAGAGGTCCCAGTCAGTCTAGGCCATCCATGCCCCAGTGTTCTTATTGTGGGAGGTCGCACCCGGGGGAGTGCTATCGAGCTACAGGTGCCTGTTTTTCCTGTGGTCGCCAGGGCCATATTATGAGAGACTGTCCATTGGCGGGTGGTTCTGGTGGTACAGTTCAGCCGACGAGATCAGCTGCTGGCTCGTCTTCCACTCCTTCAGTTATGCGCCCTGCGGGGCGAGGTATGCCAGCACCAGCGAGCCGCGGTAGAGGCTGTGGCGGGGTTTCTGATTCTAGCGGTCCTTCGAACCGCATATATGCATTGGCTAGCCGACAGGATCAGGAGGCGTCGCCAAATGTTGTCACAGGTACATTATTGGTCTTTTCTCGAGCTGTGTATGCATTGATCGATCCGGGTTCTACTTTATCATATATTTCTCCCCTTGTTGCTAGTAAAATTGGGATAACACCTGAACTTATAGAACCATTCGAGGTAGCCACGCCGGTTGGGGAATTTATTATAGCGAGGCAGGTATATAGAGATTGTTCTGTGATTATATGTGGCAGTTGCAGTAAGGCCAAATTGGTAGAATTAGATACGATGGAATTTGATGTTATTATGGGTATGGACTGGTTAGCCTCCTGTTATGCTAATGTTGATTTCCAGAGAAAGGTGGTTCGTTTCCAGTTTCCAGGGGAGCCAGTTATAGAATGGGCAGGAAATACAGCATCGCCGAGGGGTAAGTTTATTTCATACCTCAAGGCTAGGAAGATGATTCAGAAAGGGTATATCTATCATTTGGTTCGAGTGCATGATACTAAAGAAGAAACACCTACTCTCCAGTCAGTTCCGGTTGCTAATGAATTTCCAGATATATTTCCAGATGAGCTTCCAAGTCTCCCACCTGAACGGGAGATTGATTTCACGATAGATGTATTGCCAGATACCCAGCCTATATCTATTCCTCCTTACAGAATGGCACCTGCCGAATTGAAAGAGTTGAAAGAGCAGCTGAAAGATCTATTAGAAAAAGGCTTCATCAGACCCAGTACGTCTCCCTGGGGAGCGCCGGTATTATTTGTGAGAAAGAAAGACGGGTCGTTGCGGATGTGTATTGATTACAGACAACTAAACAAGGTGACTATCAAAAATAAATACCCCTTCCCAAGATTGATGATTTATTTGATCAGTTGCAGGGTGCCAAATATTTTTCGAAGATAGATTTGCGTTCGGGTTATCATCAGGTGCGGGTACGAGAGGCAGACATTCCAAAGACTGCTTTCAGGACCCGGTACGGGCATTATGAGTTCAGAGTGATGTCTTTTGGGTTAACTAATGCTCCAGCAGTGTTTATGGATTTGATGAATCGGGTATTCAGGCCGTTCCTCGACATGTTCGTGATTGTGTTTATTGATGATATTCTGGTTTATTCGCGATCAGTAGAGGAACATTCAGATCATCTGAGGACCGTACTTGGCACACTGCAGCAGCAGAAATTATATGATAAATTCTCCAAATGTGAATTCTGGTTAACTTAAGTGGCATTCTTGGGGCATATCGTTGGAGCAGATGGTATTCGGGTCGATACACAGAAGATCGAGGCTGTACAGAATTGGCCTAGGCCCACGACACCGACTGAGGTACGCAGTTTTCTGGGATTGACCGGATTTTACAGAAGATTTGTAGAGAATTTTGCTTCTATTGCGGCACCACTAACAAAATTAACTCAGAAGGCAGCAAAATTTCAGTGGACCGATGCTTGTGAACGCAGCTTCCAGTTGCTGAGGGAAAAATTAATTACAGCTCCAGTTCTAGCTCTTCCAGAAGGATCAGATGGGTATGTTATTTATTGTGATGCTTCTGGTATTGGGATAGGTTGTGTATTAATCAGCACGGTCGAGTTATAGCCTATGTTTCCCGGCAGCTCAGACCGCACGAGAGAAATTATCCCACCCATGATCTGGAATTAGCCACGGTGATTCATGCTTTGACAATATGGCGGCATTATTTATATGGGGTCCATGTTGATATCTATACGGACCAAAAAAGCCTTCAGTATATTTTTAAGCAAAAGGAGTTGAATTTGCGACAAAGAAGATGGCTAGAATTACTGAAAGATTATGACGTCGATATTCTGTATCATCCTGGAAAGCTAATGTTGTGGCAGACGCACTTAGTCGCAAATCTATGGGTAGTTTGACCGACGTGCACCCAGAGAAGAAGGAATTAATCCGTGAAATTCATCAGTTAGCCAGCCTTGGAGTCCGTTTGGCCGATTCTGGAAATATTGGGGTTTCTGTCCGAGGAGTTGCTGAATCTTGGATTACGGAAGAGGTAAAACGACGTCAGTTCGAGGATCCTATTTTGGTACAGTACAGAGATGTGGCCCTTAATAAAGAAAAGGCCCAATTCGAGATGTCACCTGACGGGGTATTGCTATATAGTGGCAGGTTAAGTGTGCCTGACGTTGCAGGGCTGCGGCGGCAGATTATGGGAGAGGCACATTATGCTCGGTAATCTGTTCATCCTGGATCCACTAAAACGTGCCATGATCTCAGATGTTTATATTGGTGGGACGGTATGAAGAGAGATATTGCAGAGTTCGTTGCTCAGTGCCCGAATTGCTAGCAAGTTAAGATCGAGCATCAAAAGCCCGGTGGATTGTTACAGGAAATGGAAATCCCAGCTTGGAAATGGGAAATAATCAATATGGATTTCATTACAGGTTTACCGTGCACTCCACGCAGGTATGATTCTATATGGGTTATTGTTGATAGACTGACGAAATCAGCCCATTTTCTTCCGGTTAGGACCACTTATTCGGCTGAGGATTATGCCCGGTTGTGTATGAAAGAAATAGTAAGGCTTCACGGAGTTCCTATATCTGTTATAACCGACAGAGGTGCTCAGTTTACAACAAATTTCTGGAGGTCATTTCAGGAGGGATTGGGGACTCAGGTGAGTCTTAGCACAGCATTCCATCCTCAGTCCGTCGGACAGGCCGAGCGTACTATTCAGACGCTGGAAGATATGCTACGGGCCTGTGTTATTGATTTCAGATGTAGTTGGGATGATCATTTGCCGCTTATTGAATTTGATTATAATAATAGTTATCATTCCAGCATCCAGATGGCACCGTATGAAGCCCTATATGGTAGAAAATGCAGATCTCCGATTGGTTGGTTCGATGTGGGTGAAACTAAATTGATTGGTCCCGATATGATTCAGCAAGCAGTCGATAAGGTGAAACTTATTCGGGAACGGTCATTAGCAGCACAGAGTCGACATAAATCATATGCAGATAAACGACGTTGACCGTTAGAGTTCCAGATTGGAGACTGGGTATTCCTGAAAGTGTCGCCTATGAAAGGTGTGATGAGATTCGGCAGAAAAGGAAAGCTCAGTCCGAGGTATATTGGGCCCTATCAGATTATTCGGAAGATAGGCGAGGTCACCTACGAGCTAGACTTACCATCCGATCTGGAGGCAGTACATCCGGTATCTCATGTGTCAATGCTCCGTAAATGTATTGGTGATCCTTCCAGAGTATTCCCCATAGAAGATATTCAGGTAACGGAGGAATTGTCTTATGAAGAACAACCTGTAGCTATTCTGGATCGTCGGATGAGGAGACTATGCACCAAAGATGCACCCTCTGTTAAGGTCTTGTGGCGAAACAATAATAGAGAAGAAATGACCTAGGAAGCGGAGGACGAGATGAAGAAGAAGTACCCTCACTTGTTTCCTATACCTTCAGGTAAATCTAAATTTCTTAATTGGTTATATTGATTGGTAAATGATTTATATGTGCTACCCATAAAAAGAAACTCCCCCGAAATGCTTGTAAGACCCTATAAGGATAATTTAACATTCGAGGACGAATGTTCTAAAGGGGGGGAGGATGTTATATCCCGTATTTCGCATATTCGGAAAATCTGAAACAATTGTGACTTGTAAGAGATGAGGTAACATTTTGACTTTGGTTAATATATATGTTGTGGTTCATGAAAAATATTGACGCGAAAATATCGAGGAAGGCTAAGGGCAAAATTAGAATTTTGGAAATTAGTTTCGTAAATTACAAATTATTTAACCAAGTAATTGGGCTAGGAAAAAGTCACAAAAATAGAGGCCCAATTTAAAGGGGTGGCCGGCCAACCAACTATGGCCCAAGCCCATGTGGGATACTAAATGCAAGACAAATAAATATAGGAGGGTCCATGACTAGTCTTCATTTTTTTAGAAAGTTCAAGAACATAAAAGAAGGAGAGAGTGAGAGCTACAAAAAAAAAAAAAAAAAAAGGGCCATTCGGCCATGTGAGAGAAAAAGAAAAAAAAATTGTTGGAGCTCAAATCTTTGGTTCAAAATTCATCTCTTTTGAATTCCTACTAAGCCCGAAAACCCTCTTCAACGTGATGCAATTTTAGAGGCAGGAAAGTACTTTGTTTACCAAGTGGAAAAAGTGAAAAAGGTAAGAATTCTACTCCTTTCTTATGGAAAGTTTAAATTGTTAGAGTGAGTAGAATTTAATGAAAAATATGGAGATGTTGTGTGTGGTGTGTGAGCCGTGTGTGTATGTGTGTGGTGTTTTTGTGAAGGAAGATGAATTGAAATTGTTTAGTATGTTAATTATGTTGTTGTGGCCCTGTGATGTGAATGGAAGATTAATGGTTCTAGTTGGCATGAAAAAAAATTGTTGTTAAGTTGTTGTCGGAAAGTATGTGATTTTTTTATAATTTATGTAATTGTGGGAATGGAGTTGTAAGATGCAAATTGTTGTTGTTGTTGATGAAAATGGAAGATGGAAAATGTGTTGTGAATGTTGTGTCGAAGGTTGGAGGTTTCGGGTGAATTATGATTTTTGGTGGGATTGTTGTATATTTTGTAAAATGATATGAAATGCTTTGGAATTGCACTTGAATGATCTTAAATTGGTAGTGAGTGTGTAAATGTCGATATTTGCTTGAAAATTCGTAGTTGAATTGAATGTTAATGAATTATGTTGAAAGGAAGGTTACTAATGTTAGAATGTGTTTTGAATTGATTATTGATGTTATTGGTATGGTTGTTGGTATTGTTGGTATGGTTGTTGATGAATTTGGCCGAGTTTAATTCTCGGGGATGTTGAATTTACAGGGGAGGTGCTGCCGAAATTTCTGCAGACAAATACTAATTAGAATTAAAATTCTAAGTACTTGTAGCTAATTTTTGGGTAATTGATAATATTATTGTAGATATTGGAGAGCCCGAGACTTGAGTCGGGATTTGTTTGGCGAGGGATCGAGATTTGGTAGTGAGCGATCGGGGTATGTGAAGCTTACCTTTCTTCCTTTTTGGCATGACCTTTATGAAATAAACGAATGACATATATGTATGCTCTAAAGAAAATTCTACCCCTAGAGCCACTAGGATGGCCTATGTCTTTTATTTCCATAAACTATTCCATATGACTTGACACATGCCTATGATGTTTGAAGTACTAGTCGATACGTTTCCAGATGTGGTTCGAAAAATATTTGATATGGCCTAAGTTTGGATATGTATATTTCGGATATGTGCATATGATTCTAAGGCTCCGTTTGAAGTACCCTATAATGTTATTTGAAAGCTCCTCAATATGAATGATACTAAATTTCCAGGAAATAACCTATGAAGTGTTTTCCGAAAGTTTTGTAATTTGAAAGTTCGCAACTTTTGTATACTAATTCCGATTGACTCGATACTTACTTTGAGCCTTATGATATCAGTATATATATATGTGTATAATTATTCGTCGAGTCCTGGAATTTACTTATTGGTATGCATATGGTTTCCGCACTACTCCGCTCGTGGCTACTACTATGATATCGTTCGCTGCATCCCGGGCCGGTTTTGTGATCGTGCGCACTGTGTGATATTCGGCGGTATGATGTGTTACGGTTCCCGAGACCTCGCCATAGGGTCTGGTACCGCTTATATGCGGTGTTATGATGTGATATGGCATATGATATATTCAGGTGTTGTGATATGTTATGATGATACGATATGTTCGGAGATTGTACGGAGATATGAAAACTTCTGGCGTATGATGTGTTGTGGTGCCAGCGTCGGAGTGGCGGCCACGTTCCTGAGCCTTATGCATGATTTATATTTGCATGATATATATATATATATATATATATGTGTGTGTGTGTTTTCTGCGCAGATTTTGATATACTCATTCTGTATCCATATTCTGTACTCCCCACTTTGGTTATGATTCAGATTTCTGTATTTCATGCTTTGCATACTCAGTACATATTTCGTACTGACCCCCTTTCCTCGGGGGCTGGGTTTCATGCCCGCAGGTACGGAAGTTCGTTTTGGTGATCCTCCAGTATAGGATACATATTCTGCCACTTGGATTACTCCTTTTGATCCAGAGCTCATATTTTGGTACATATCTTCTGTTATACATATTCTGTATATATGACTATTTGGGTATAGCGGGGCCCTATCCCGTCATATGTTCTGTCATGATTTGTAGAGGCCTGTAGTCATATATGTGGGTCATGGGTCATGTTTGTTCGTTTGTGATAACGATCTGCGTCTTAATGCGGTCCCGTTTGCTATTATGGCCAAAATGGCCCATTTGTCTGTATATGTGTGTATATCTAGGCGATGTGTATTTCGCCAACTTATCGGATTTGATTTGATGTTTTGTACGAGCGACCGCTTAAGACGACATTTGTTTCAGCATCTGCTTAAAATTTACGTATGTTAAGTTTTGCTAAGTCTCTGATATGTCGATCCGGTACGTAAGTCCGTTTGGGTGTCCAAATAGGGCACCAGTCGTGGCCCACGGGGCTGGGTCGTAACATTATTATCTGGCATGCTTATGAGAATGTGTTTGTGATTGTTACGAGAGCGAGATTCTAGTAACCAAGCAACTGTTAGGAGTTATGTCCAGTATCGGATTGAGGCTGAGAGCCTTTGTACTTGTTGTGTGGCTTCAGTGAGTTTTGGTATTTATCGGTATTGTAATCCGGTTGAGTTAATGGTATAGTCGCTTGAATGGTTAGGTCTGTTTAGGTTCGATAATGGAGATGTTCTAATTTAGTGAATCAGAGCTGAGGCTTAAACCTATTCGAGTTATATGGATCATTTGGAATTCAAAATAAGGAATGGAATGAGGGAACCTTGGTAGAGAAAAGTGGGTGATTATAGACCAAGTATGTGTTTCGTTGGATTTAGAGTTAGTCGGTTTAGACTTCCATGCGTTGAAAGGTAACTCTAATGTGTAAATGTGTGGTGTGATTCTATCTCCAAGGTTGGTTCGGTAGTGTGCAAGACTTATGGTTTGTGGTAATTGATTTAGCGGCTTCGAGAATTGGTTAGTGTTAGTCGAGGGTGGCAAGAATTAGGTACGCCCTTGGGAGTACTTGAATCTATTTGAATGGTGGTATGGAATAGACGAGCTTGTGATTGTTGTGTGATTTGAGAAAGTAAATTTACGGAATGGGTAAGTGACAAGAAGTTGTGACCTGTGGTTGAGTGAGAAGTGAGATTTCAGATAACCGACATGTTGGATTTTTCGGAAGTGGCTTGTATGGTACCCCTTTGGATAGTTTCGCAGTACTTTACAGTGAATGAGTAATGTCTGTTTAAGAGAAAGAATTTGTAAAAATTCTTAGTATGTTATGGCTATAGTGTTTCAGAGATGGGATCGTGTTGTGCTAAGTGTTTTGTGTTATGAACAATATTGATGGAATGACTTCGGATATTATGGGTCCGAAGTGATTATGCATGTTAGCGCAAGGGATTGTGAGATTTTGATGCTTTCGGAAGTATTATGGGTTATTGGGTATGACAATGGAAAGTTTGGTAGTAAAAAGATTGATTTATGCATACACATGTCCTTAGTGTCGAAAATTCGGGTTGTACCAAGTATGCGTATTGGGTATTGTTAAGGAATTTGAGGTTACATTCGCAAGATTTAGTTATCCGGTACCTTGAGAACAATTTGGATAAGTTTCTGTTTTAAGAGCCGAGAGCGGTAACTTATGGTTCGCTATGCGCGGTAAGAATGTGATGGGTTTTGGATCTTGGATTCAGTTTGGGTGGTGGCTGATATATTCTGAAATGGAGTGTTCATTGTGGGTCATTATGGTTTGAATGGAAATGGTTAGATCGAGTTTGTAACTCCAAGGGAACTTATGGGTTCCAAGTAAATCAGTTTAATGGATTTGATAAGGAACGCCCGATTTTTGAGGTTTGTTATTAGTAGTCCTTATGGTATCTCACCCGAGTCAGCCTTTCGGTTAGTACAATGGGTTGTGATGATAATGGTTGTGCTTCGGAGAGATTCTAAGATTGTGATAAGGCTCTGTTCTGATCATTGGATGTTGGCAGATCTTGCTCTATGCGGTACTCGATGATAAGTTTCTAGATAAGTGATTTGAAGAGTTAAGAAGACTTAAGGCTGACCAAGTGGGCTACGAGAAAGATAAGTTTCGATGAAATAACTTAGAATTTTCTGGAGGATTTAGGATCCTCTTTCGGGAAGAGTAAGTCCTGGTTTCGGTTTGTATTGTGTACTTCTATGAAATTGTGATTCAAGAAACGACTTGAAAAAAAAAGGTGAAACAAAAGGATTAGCTAGCTCGGAATATCTTACCAGTTCGGAATGTTTTATGTTTAGTTATGTCTAAAGGGTTGTGCTATTTGATTTATTTATGTGAGATCCATTGTGTGTTTTAGAGGTATGGTAATTGGGTCTTTTGGTTGAGTGCGAACGAATTGCGGTGTGGGTTTGCATCTTGTTGAAACAGCTCCGTGTTGGTTGTGATATGATTTCCTTGGTTACCGTAAGCTGGTCCTGCTCGAGGACGAGGGATTGTTTAATTGGTATCTGATGTAACAACCCGTTTTGTCGTTACCATGATTATTCCATTTTTTCCCTCGTTGACCCGTTCCTAAGTCTCGTTAGAACTATTTTGACCCGAGGAGAAAGTTGGCATGACTTCCTAGGCATCGTTGTGGGCTTTAGAATTGTTTCGAGAAAAATTGGGCTTTAAGTGAAAATGAGTTGACTCAAAGTTGACTTTTGAGTAAACAGACCTTTTTCGAAAATCCGTCCATTCCGAGAGGTCCGGATGGTCTTTTAGAACTTGTGTGCATATTCTTTTTGGGTTCCCAATGCATTCGGGTGCATTTTGGGACCTAGGTTGGAAAGTTAGGTTTGAGGCATCGGGGGTTGACTCGGTCAACAAGGCCTTTGTTGGGAATTCCGGGGCTACCAGTGCCTTTGTTGCGCATTCGTAGCGCATTTTTATGTATATCTGCATATTTGGTTTGTGTCCAGGAGGTTCCAGGATGGTTCTGAGAGTCAATTTCAAGTTTGGAAGACCCTAGAAAAATCTGGTGTCCGGTGACCACTTTGGCTCCAAATCGCGCGAGTCGTGGTCGAACCGCTGGAGTGGTCGCACGGCAGCATTGGTCGAGCCGCTGGAGCGGTCACGCTGCAGCGCTGGCTGAACTGTTGGAGCGGTCGACGGGTTAGATTTTCTATTCAAAAACTTTATAAAACCCTTCTTCCTCCCATAATTTCTATTATATTTTCTTACCACCTTGGAGGCGGCTTGAGGGGTTTATGGTCAGATTTCTCTTGGAAGTAAGTTCCTTAATCCTAATCTCTTCCATTTTCTTTCCTAAGTAAGAATCCATGCTAGAAATTCCTAGAAGCTTAAGATTAAAAGAGGGTTTATGGGGTTTTTCATAAAAGGCTTTTAGAAACTATTTGGATTCCAAAGTTATGGTTAAATGTTATGGTTCATGCTAGATAATGTCATATCTAGGCTTGTTAATCATTAATCTTCGATTCTAGAGTTAATTTTCATGAATTAAGTTAGGGTTCTTAGACCCAAATTTAGGGGTTTTCATAATAATAATCATTTTGAGAATTAATTGAGTATTCCTATGATTAAAGTAATGGGTTTTGACCTTTTGGTACTGAATTTGGTATTTTGGTCATAAAATTCTCGTTTTGCCCTTGAGACCCGTTTTTCCTAAATTAACGGTTGGAATTTGACCTGAATAGAAAGTAGCCAATATGGGTATCATTATTCATGGTTTCTTACATAGAATTCATATGTGATAGAGTTTGACTATTCAGAGACGCTTTGAAAGACAAGGCAATGTGTGGGTTCGTGGCACCTGTTCGGCTGCCAGGTAGGTTATGACTTCCCTTTCGGTAGACTCCGGTTAGTTTCCCATATTCGTGTATTTGAAGGAACGGAGAATGCATGTGTAGGAATTGGAGATTTGGGATGGAATCTTAGGATGGTATTGATGTGTGATTTTGTGTTCAGGCTTGTGGCCTGTAGATTATTTAGGATGTATGATGTGGCTTTCTTGAAATCGGTGGATTTTATGTGACTTGGGAGTAGCGGGTGATACCTATTTTCTGTGTCTAATGATGAGAATTCCCGTACTATGTGATTATTTGTGTTATGCCATCAATAGTGAATTTAGTTGATAAAAGGAAGCATAAAATGCACCAACGATT